>NW_018745280.1:0-24330 GCF_001683475.1 Chenopodium quinoa
GGGTATGAGGAGGTCCAAGTTGCATCTATACTGTAGCATCACGCTAAGCATTTTACTTTGATAAGTTTTGCACAAATAACATTTTTCCAAATTTAGAGCACCAAACTCCCAGCAACTCTTATTATTGAACTGTCTCCTTCATACTTCATATTACTGTGGTGCATAATGTGTATTCCCTACATCAAATTTTGAGTAACTCATTTGTTAGGTAACTCATTTATTTATTTTATAAAGGTAAAAAAATTAAGTCATTCATGATATGTGAATAGTGCAAAAATCAAAGTGGTGTATTTAAAAAAAAAGGGAGGGAGTACTTGTTTATATATATACACTGATACACAAACTATTGCGTCAGGACTGACGAAATGCGGATTTTAATTAGTTGGATCATATTCTCTATTTGTTGGATGATACTCTCTATTGGCTGGATGATATCCTCTACTAGCTAGATAATATCCTTTACTGGATGAATGATATCCTCTATTATACATGAAACGAGTAACCTCTTTAATTCTTTATACAACTATACTAGTAGGAAATTAGGAATATATGTTCTACAATTACTACATATATAGTACATACATACGAGGTACGGAGTGTGAATTTTAATTTGAAAGCAACTAAGCTCCAATTAATTTAATTTGAAAGCAACTAATATCCAATTAATTTACTCCATTAGTCCATATATAGACCATAGTATTAGTATTAAACTAAAAAAAAGGTGGAAAATAGTACGGATAATGTTAGAGGTATGATACTAATAACATGCACATTTTTTTTGTTTGTTTTGAAACACTAATAATAACATGAACAGAACTTGAATAGCAAGAGCATAAAAAATCTAAGTAGAGCACTCCTTGTTATTTTAGCTTTTACGTTATAAAAAAATAATAATAATAATTATAAAATAAAAAAAAAAAAGGAAAAAACAAAAAGAAAGGTGAGATTTGTAAGTGATCACTTCCTTTCTCTCACTTTTGACTTAGCTAGCTGGGACTATAGTATGTTACTGTCTAGCCTCTTCTTTTCTGTTAGTTTGATCATCACTCCTTTTTGCACTTTATTCTTTCTGTTCCTTTTTTTTTTTTTTTTTTTTTTATTAAATCTAAACTTTCATTCTAATCATTTTTTTTCTTTTTTGCCAATTATGTTTTAAAATATAAAAGGTCGGCTCTTTTTATTAATCTTCATAAATAAACATGTATGAAGTATAAGTTGTAATTTAATATGTATGTTCATAGATTAGCTAGATATTGTGCTATGAGCTTTATATGATTGCTACCTAGGTTATTCTATTTAAGGAAGTTGAAAGGATGGATAAGTTGATTTATTAGTAGGTGAAAAATGTGTAAGATTTCCGAAGAAAATGGATCTATTAATTTTTGCTACATTGTTGTCTTTAATTTGATGGTCAAATACTAGGCCATATTCTTTTGGACTTAATTTTTTTTTTATTGATCAATATAGCACAGTTTAATTGAATTACATTTAGTTTCCCTTAGTTTTGTTTAGTTTAACTCAAATTGATGGATTAGTTTTTATGACTTCATTCAAGTTGATTAGATGGAGATTGTGTAAGATTTCAAAAGAATGGAAGCATGGAATATTTAAATTTAATTTTCTAAGACTTAGTTTTTCAAGTTAGTTCACTATAGTTTAATCTCATTTAGTTCTTCTTAGTTTATTTTAGTTTCAATTCAATTAGTTTTTTTTTTTCTCGATATATAATTTTATTCAATAATTCAATTTTTAACTAATTCTTTCTCAATATATAATTTCATTTCTTTTTAGTTCTATTTATCCCAATCCAAATTCATTCAGTGTGGCAGCATTAATTAAGTTCAAATTCATTCAATTTAAAAGAACAAGGTCTAAGATTATTAGAGATATATGGAGTAATATAGTATTATATACTTTGTACATATTAAGTATCTGTTATAGCACTTGTAAAATCATTGAGGTTGCATAAAAAGTAACACTGTAATTTAATTACCAATTGATTGTTGGTGTAGTGGTGATTAGATTAGGGCTAAACTTAATAGGAAGGACCGTGTGTTCGATGTTTCAAGCGACTGGAACCAAACTGCCCAGAAACAATCCTCAAATTCAGATTATCCCAAAGGGTGAATCGAGGGGAACACCAAAAAAAAAATCATTGTAAATTAGTTGTGATTTCAACTTGGGTGATCAATTATCTACTTGCTAAGTTGCTAACCGTTTTCGGTTAGAAGTCCAATAAATACCAAAATAGATGAATTAATTTTTGTAGGCCCAAATGCAATTGCAATAGTTGAAGCCTTGAAGGTACATGGTACACAGTAAGTCAGTAACACGTGGTTAGGATAGACGAGGTTATTCTAGTATTTCATGATGTGAAAGATAATCAATAAGAACTTTGATTGATGATGCTAGATAAAACTTGATCAACAAGATGCTCTCACTCGTGGATTTGATGATAATTGCTGTGAAAATCATATATTGAGTAATTTTCTCAAATAATATAATCATTTTCTTCTCAATATATGTTGAGTAATATAATGCCAGTTTATAATTGTTTGTTAGAAATATATTCTTTTCATAATTTTTTTTTACTATATACTTAATTACTTATTACTTGAGCTAAGAGTGACTAATATTGATATGGCTAACGTAAATTCTCTGTGTTGGTGGATGAATTCAACTTAATTAAGGTTGTTTTGTTTAAATTATTTGACTTTTAAAAAATATAAGTAAACAATTTAAGTCAAGCTATAAAGTTCCAATGAGTTTTGATAAATTTTAATAAATTCAGTTCACAACTACAATTTATAAATTTAATAAGTTCCAATAGGCTAAGACATGTTTTATTGGCAACATATTCACGTACATTTTATTAACTGGCTCTTCAAGTTATTCTCTGTAAAATTAACATACAAGAATATCTATTAAATTGTGACTTGAAATCTAGGTTACTTTGAATGCAAATACTTCTCAAAGTACAAGTGTTTTTATTGATCTGAGGCGATTTAAGTAGGAGGTGATAGCTTGGTTCAATAGCTTTCCAACAATAGGTTATATGCCCAATTCTAATAAGAAACGAGAAAATTATGGTCGTTTTACGAAGAACTAACGATGTTGGATATTTGCTGACGAGGTATTTAATGAAGCAATGCCCGTGCCTAGTCAAAAATTCAGCTTTTTGGTCTGGTTTAAGCTTAATGGTTTTAGGGATAATTTCCTACAAGTATATCTTTTCTATGACGGCTATTTGAGTATAATTGGGGAACAATTTAGGGATTTTTGTTAGGGTTTCCTTGTGTTATAAAGGACCATTTAGGCCCCGTTCACTTAACCTTATTTTTGCTGAACTGAAATTTTTTTGACCGGACTGAAATTATTTTTGTTAAACTTAAATTATTTTTCCTAAACTGAAATTATTTTTGCTAGCTGAATATAAATGATTTTTAGTGATTTTCTATTATATTTCTTTTTTAAGTTTATTGATTTTTATTGCATTGAAATTAGTTTGTACTAAACTGAACTTATTTTTTCCAAACTGAACTTATTTTTACTGAAATCAAGTGAACAGGGCCTTAGTTGATCAACCTTTTGAGCCATTAGATTTAGAACTCCTTATATTGTTCTCTCGTTCTTTCTCCATTATAGTGAAGAAGCTCTTGAATTCCCCACCCGTGGATGTAAGTCTAATTTGACCGAAGCACGTAAATCCTTGTATTCTTTGTTTATGTTCTTTATTGCTTTTCTCGTTCTTATTTTTCATTGACTTGTTTCGCCGCATAACCAAATTCAATTACACCCGTATTTCCTAATATCCCTTATTTGGTGTGAGCTGGTGGCCATGGCTGACACTGTAATTGCAATTTGAGTTGTTTTATTTCTATTTATTTTGCAGCTTTAGATATTTCAATCTTTCACTTAATTAATGATACTAAAAGGTTTGAGTCTAACCTGGATAAACAAATAGTGTATGTAAAAGTAAAACGGTAAAAAAAAAAAAAAAAAAAAATTATAACTCAAATGTTGAAGAAAAATGAGACAATTTTAGGGCCTATTCTCTTCAGATTATTTTCAGTTCAGTTCAGTTTTTAATTTCCCTTCTCTCATAAAATTCAGTTTAATTCAGTTCAGTTCAGCTCCAATAAATTCAGTTCAGTCCAGTTTAGTTCAGTCAATCAGAACAAGCCCTAATAGTCGAGGGCCGAGGAAATTTATGTATGTTGGGAAGGAATGATAATAATGCAAAGTGCAAGTACTAACCCATCTGGGAATCAAATGGGTAGGGTAAACAAATACTAATACTACTACAGTATAAGGTTGGGTCTTATAAAAAAAACTGGTCGAGTAGTTAGTCTAAAACAATAGTACATATTAGGCTCATCCTAATTGATGATGTTTGTACAATTTACACAAAAAGGAGGCCTAAAACGGTGGAATTATTTCTTTTTATTTTTCTGCATGATCGAGGCATGGGCAGCCACAATGATCACAACGTCAATCAATATTAATCATCATGGCTTATGCTCCATTCTAATCTAATCAAAAAGTTAACTTTGGCTACCCTAGCTATTATCTAATCATCTTAGCTTAGATTTTATACTATAAGGATACATACTCTCTATTCTATCTACCAAAACAATTACTCCTATATATATACATATTATGGGTGGTTATCGAGCGAGTAGATAATGAGATGAGGAGTGCTTGACTCGACTCAAAAATTTTATATATATGCTTAACTCGTGCTTGTTAAACTTTCGAGCAAATAAAATTTGCTCGACTCGTGCTCGTTAAAGTTTCAAATCGAGTCGAGTAGCTTACGATTTGCTCGTTAAAGTTTTAACCATTCTATAATTATTTGCCTTTATTATTTTTGTTTACTTTATATATTTTTTTTTTATATATTCTTTTGATAATATAAACTAAGGGTCTGTTCTCTTACGTTGAAATTCAGTTCAGTACAGTTCAGTTCAGCTCAGCTCCTAATTTCCTTCTCTTATAAAATATTCATTTCATTTCAGTTCAGTTCGGTTCAGCTCAATTCAGTTCAGTTCAGTTCAGTTCAATTCAGCCGAGTTCAGTCAATGAGAACAGACCCTAACACTAATTAAGTGTCAAACTTCTTTAAACATTGTAACTTTGTTTGTAAATTCTATATTAATAAATATATTATCGAGTTACTCACGAGCTTGTCGAGTCGAGTTAGAGAGATCACTCGTTGCTCGTGAACATCTCGAGTCGAGTTTTGACCGAGTGTTGAAAGAGTTGAGTTCGAGTTGCTCGCGAGCTGCTTAACTCAATTATTCGCATCCCTACCTATTTACTCCATCATTTATTTTATCCCTTTGAAAATTGTCTAAGTAAGCTAGTAACTTTATAACTTATACCTCTAGAAGATAATTAAATACTAATAATTGATTTAATTACTTAAGTTAATAAAAAGTGGAGGGGAGTTAGCATGAAGAGATAAATAAGGCGACTACTAAGATATAAAGTTGTTAGTTGTTTTAACCTAATTCGATATTTTGTTCAAAACAAACTTGTGTGCTCCGGGAAAACTATCAAGAAAGCTAAGGTTTGTTAGTTTGGTAACTCCGTAATTGGGTTGTTTTTCATTAAGGATTGTTCGATCTAATACAAAGTATATACGGAATATTTGTATCACTTTCACCTAATTTATTAGTTAAATATTAGTGTCCATATATTAAATACAATTGACTGTTGGTGTAGTGCTGATTGGGACTACACTTGGTAGGGAGATCCCTCACATTAACAATTGGGATGAGACTGAAATCTAACCACCCATAATTGATCCCCGAATTCGGATTAGCCCAAAAGGTGAATCGGGTGGAACACCTAAAAAAATTATTGATATCCATAAATAAAAATCAGTTAAATATTAATCAAATTCGCATTTCAAAATTTTCAATATGGAAACTATTTTTTTTTTTTTTTTTTACGGAACTATTGTTCTATTTAGATGACAAGTACATGCCCATTTATCTTGAGTTTGTATTGCAATATTTTAATGTGTCATTTTTAAAATTAACATTATTGCACATAATTAACTTAACATGAAAGAGTACTCTTTAAATTAAACTTACCCTTTCTTCTACCTTCGATTTTGTGCAACCTATATGACTAACATCAAAACTTATTAAAACTTGGAATTCAAATTAATCTTTACCAAAAAATCAAATTAAAGTAGAAATGGATTTGTCAATGAATTAATAATTCCTAGATTGATGAGTTAGGATCCAATAACTCATCTAAAAGATGGTCCACTTCATCTAGAAATCCTTGTAAGATGAATGTCCCACCACCCATAACCAACATCATTAATCCCACATTCTTCCTTTCATATTCATTTTTTAATTTTCTTACCAATCACCTGTCTATGTCTTTTAGCATCTTAAGCCTAAACACTTTCCCACTTTTTTTTTGTTTTATTTTATCTCATACAAAACTTTTCCCTTTTCATGTAGTATGTATCTTTAAATTTACAATTTTACCCTTGTCCTATTTTTTGGTATTCTATATCCCACACCACGTGATGTGCATGTGTGCTATCAATTTCTAAAACATGCAAGAGGTAAAGGTATTTTCCTTATATGTTTTGTTATTTTATTCTTTAAGTCATGTAATTGTAAAGATTGTTTTATTTTGTTGCCTATAAACGAGGGTTTACCTAAGTTAGGGGATTCTCTAGATCCATAGTATTATAGTGACATTTTCTGTGGTCATTTTCATACACAAAACCTATCAAACTAAACAAAGTGATGAGTGTCACTATGTTGGAAGTGTGTTTCGTTTGGTACTTTCTTTGTCCCATAATACATGACACAGTGAAACATTACACACATATTGATGCACTAGTTTGACTTTATTTTTATATAATTAAATATTAATGAAAATTATTTTTAAAATTATATTTATGAATCTTTATATATATTAAAACATATTAAACATCATATTTTGTAATGAAATATATTTTTATAATGTTAGTTAAAAAATTATAGTCAAACTTAATGCATGAATTGTGAAATAAAATCTAACGTCTCATGTATTGTGAGACGGAGGGAATATTTGAAGTATTATTCTTCCCTACAACGACAAATAACTTAACAAATGGGTGGATATCATAAAGTTTTAGTGATCTGTAATTTTGTGAACTACTTGTATTAGACTATTATTTAGTACTCCCTCATTTTTTAAATATTTGCTCCACTTATCATTTTTGGCCGTTTTTAAATACTTGTTTCATTTCCTTATTTGAAAAGCTTTTACAATATTTTAATTAATTTCTCTCACCTAGTGGATCCAACATAAATCATATTTTATTAATTTCATATTCTCTCTCCTTCAATTCTCTCTATCAATGTTCCTTTTTACATTTTTTTCATTTTCCACCTACCCCACTACCTCCATATTTTATTGTTTTCTCAAATTTTTCCTAAAACTCCGCGTATAGAGAAATCGAACAAGTATTTAAAAATAGAGGGATTACAAATTTAATAGAAGTGTATGTACGATAATGATATCTTGTTAATTTAAATATCACATGCCATTCAGTAATCACTAATCTAGATATCTAACGAGCAAGCTAGTTCGAGCATTTAATAGATGAATCCAACTCATGAAAAGTGCACTTTTCACGGGATATAAGGAAAAAAATTACAGTCATTTAAAAATCGTATTTTACAAATTGTAGCCATTTTTAAAAAAAAATTGCAAATTGCAGCCCAAAAGTTCATATAAATTGTAAATTGCAGCCCGATTCAACTATTTTATTGATTTACAAGTCGGAAATTTTTTGATCACGGATTTAGGGCTCATTTTAGTCTTTAGAGATCCGAATTGAGCTCGAAATTAGCAAAAAATTAACGCAAGTGCCTCGTTTTGCGTAACAAAAATGTATCGATTTGTGGTAAACTGTAAAAATGAGACACTTACATTATTTTTTTGTTAATTCCGAGCTCAATTCGGGTCCTTAAGTTATTAAATGAACTCTAAAACCTTAACCGACGATTTTTTGACATGTGAACCGATGAAAAAGTTAAATCGGACTGTAATTTACAATTTATACGAACTTTTGGGCTGCAATTTACAATTTTTTTTAAATGACTGCAATTTGCAAAATACAAACTTTAAATTGCTGCAATTTGCAAATTTTTCGGGATATAATTTGCCAAATATAAGTATATAAGCAGCAAAATACTTACTCGTATTGCGAGTTACAATCTATTAAGTCTATTTTTGCAAAAATACAATTTTTTTTTGAAAAAAATCAATTCATTAATAAAAATCCATCCGACATCTACAAATAAAATCTAAATTAACAAATACATAAAATTGAATCAAATTAATTAGGTTTCCTTCATCAGAGCTACGATCGTTGAAAAGATCTTGCACTGTGGTACATCTCTCGCACACATCGCTGTTATACACAACCTTTTTAAAGAGACGGTCTAACGATTTGTTGTAGCCGCAAGGATGATTCTCATCTGATTCGCCTGAACGCATTTGAAAATTTGACAACTGTTGCGATCCGAACAAATCTTTACCAAAGAACTGACAGTAGGGAAAAAGATGATTACTTTTTTTATGAACCCTAACACACAAACAAACCCTAAACAAAAACAAACAATTAAGGGCTTGTTTGGCATCATTTTTGGTTTTCAGTTTTCCGTTTTTTTGAAAACCAGAAACCAAAAACAGGAAACAAGAAAAAGGTGTTTTCACTTTTCTGTTGTCAGTTTTCAAAATTATTATAATTTTAATATGTTTAAATAATTTTTTGATTCATTATGAGACATATATCATATACTTTTAAAAACCAAAAAACAGAAAACCACAACAATGCCAAACGAACCCTAAACTAACGAAAACTAACGACTCCACCATAGGGAGACACTCCACTATAGGGAGACGGACGAATATTTACACTACTTGTGTAGATTTATTGAAATTCAAATTGCAAAACTAAATAAAATTAAAGGAAAAGGGTCAGAAATAGTCTAATTTCCGAAGAAATTAGACTATTTCCGGCCTAAACGACCAAAATTTTGGAGAAACCCTAGAACAGAGGAGGAGATGAGAGATTATTATTCTAATTTAAAACTCCTTTTTTTTCCTTACTCCTTGCAAAATACAACTTAAAGCTACACTAAAAATTTAAAGTTACAAACAAGAATCGGACTCCTAATGTGAGTGTGATGTCATTTATAGGCAAGTTAGTGAAAACTCGAGTCATTATGGGGAAAATTGCTAACACGAGTCATTTTTGGGCCAGTTTATTATTCTTAATACATCATTATAGTGTCTATTTTAAGGAGAAGATTTGAGATGGTAATCAAAGGATCAACTATTATGCCTAATGTATCCCTAATCCCCTTCTTAAAACATCGTGTGTCAAAGAGACATGTTGTGATAATAAAACGGATGGATTATAGTGTACAAATAATACTTCCTCCGTTTTTATTTAGTTGACATCATTTGACTTTTAGACTATTCACACATTACATTTAACTCGCTTTTGTGATTTATAAATACAATAAAATATAGTCATATGAGATCTTGTTTATGTCGTCTCGATATGTATTTTATTAATATCCACTTTTTATAATTTTATGATAATCAAAGATATTAACCATTAAAAACATGGATTGACAAGCGTGATAATAGAAATGTGTCAACTAATTAAAAATAGAGGAAGTATGATGTTATGATTGTGAGTGTTCCAGAATAAGAAAAATTAGCACTTGACGCAAATCAGATATGGGAGTACTAATAATACACATGGATTACGGAGATAAATCACCAACAACTTCATCTCATCTTCAAGAATGAGCTAGTGATTGTTTGTTGACGTTGGTGTGACTTACATAGTTACATGCGTGCACTTTTTTGTTGCCATATATAGTGAGTTGGGTTGTTGTTGTGCCAAGGTGGGTTGGTAAATTGGTTTTTCTAATGTTTTCTTATCACTACATTCTATTAGTGCTTCCAAAATCACGGCTATATCTTTTTATTTTTTTTCCCCTTAAATATTTGAGATAAGTTATATTATAATGCCTATTATAATCCTTTCAAGTATTTCCTCAAAATAAAAATTTTAAAAAAAATAAAAATAAACGCATATTTGTATATTGGTACCAAGCCTTATATAAATGTGTTGCATCTTGCATGTATTAATTTCGAAAATGAGAATCAATGATTTGAGCAAAACCCTATGCCGTGATAGACTCGCTCGATTAGCATCCCTAAATGCAATACTCTAAATAGTAGCTAGCTAGATAGTGTGTGTGATGTAGAGCGAGCTTAAGTACAATAAGCAACATTGTGTAAAAATGGATATACACACCTAAATAGAATGTTGTAGAAATGCATTATGATATGTAGCAAAGATAGGGTAAAATACATTGATGATACAATAAATAATGTTGGTAAGATCCTCATACTATAAGGCATAACGACCAAGATGGACATGAGTATTAGACAGAATCAATGTTGAATATTGAATAATGTAGTATACTTCATAAATGTTGTTGATGAACATATTAAATTATAATTACAATTACAGTTACAATTGAAATTGAATACAAAGTATGTCCGACGCACAGTGATTGTGAGTGTGAGTGGGGCTATGATTATATAACATTAATATGGTGGTTGGGGCGATAAAATACAGCACCACATACAAACTTGCTATTCGTGTTTATTACTTCGTATATTTTTATACTTCATTTGACATTTGTTCAACCTCTAACCATTACTGTAGTATGTTATTATTAAGTTAAATATACTCTTTGTACTTTAGTTTCCATTTTCCAATATGAATATTTGTAAGAGTATTTCTCCCACCAAGCTAAGCATGAAAGATTGCACTTCAAATGTTGACGTTAATGTTGGGGGTTTAATCTTTATCGGAGACATTTTGAGGATAAGGATTCCTTATTCTTTCATAGTTTCACTCTTTCGCTCACTTTCAAAGTGTTTGGCTAGCAAATACTGAATCAAAATAAAATATATAAAAAAAAAAGTGATATGCTAAAGGGGAGTTTTGGCGAATGAGATTTTAAAGTTTAAATAAATTAAATATAAACTATTATGACTTTTATCTAAACATATAATGAATAAGAGGAAATTCTCAATTTATTTAAAATAAAAATATTAAATGATATACTACAAATTAAAAATGAATAAAATAACAAAATTTATCACATAAATACAAAAAAAAAAAATTATTTTAGAAAATACAATCAGGGAGTTTTTTCTCGAGTTTTTTAGAAATTCAAGTAGGATTAAATTTTCTTAAAGTGTCATGTAGGATTATAAATTTTAGTTATATCCAATTAAATAGAGTTAAGCACAAATTCAGGTACTTAATTTTTTTTACTTTGCTCTTGGATACTGAGTTAAGAATTCCGGCTAAAAAAAATAAATCAGCCTAAGAATTCAGTACCTTGGTTAAGAGAAAGTGGGCCCCACCCGATTAAAAAAATTTGTGGGTCACCCTTAATTTTTTTCCCTTTCTTATTCTTTATTACCCCTTTTTGCTCCCTTTATTCTTTCCTTTTCTGAAAATTCTGTTGCGTCATTGTCGAAGAGCACTAGCAAGCTTGGGCTCGATTCTGGGGAAAACGACACCAAAAGCCGCCATTTTTTTGAGCTAAGCACAATTACTCATGGATTATGTTGATATTTTGATATAAATTTTGAATTTTTTGCCCATTTCTTGATGTTATTTGCGATCTAAGGTTTTCGATTTTTTTTGGGGTTTTTTTGGAACAAATTGATGATGTCGATTTCTTGTGTTTTTTTTGTTAAATTTGTTTCTTTGTTGTTGTTTGTTGTTGGATTAAGCTAGCAGCAGCAGGGGAAGAACCTAGCAGCAGCTTCTGTTTCTGTTTTTTTTTTATTATTTTTTTATTTCTAAAAAATCTGGGAAAACCTTGTTGAAGAATTTGTGCCTAAATAGACATGGTGAATGAATCTGTTTTGATGATATTTGTTGCTGGTGTACTACTACAGCTTCTGCGTTGCTGTTTTTGTTTTTATTGAAATTGAATTAGGGAAAATTGTTTGGATGAATTTTGTTAAGAAAACATGGTGTGCTGCTAGTGTTTTGCAGGTGTTTTCATGGCATTTTTTGGCCAAGTTCATGCCCTTTAAATAGAATAATAATGGCTAATTTATGAGTCAAAGTTAAGAATTTTTTTAAAAAAAATATTAATTTTTTAATTAGGTATGGTTAGTGATGAGTTAGTGGTGAGTTAGTTCACCTGAAAATCACTTTGAGTACCTAAAAGCAAAGCAAAAAAAATTGAGTACCTAAAAGGTGAAAAAAGGAAGAATTGAGTACTTAATTGTACTCTTAACTCAATTAAATAAGAAATTTGTCATTTTTTTTTAGAATTAAGTAATTCGATCTAATGCCATGTAAATGAAATTGGTGAATGAGATTTTAAAGTTTAAATTAATTAAATATAAAATATTATCTTTTGAGATTATGACTTATTTTAAAATAAAAATATCAAATGATACATTACGAAATGAATAAAATACCAAATTTTATCATATTAATACAAAACAAAATATTTATTTTAGAAAATACAAACAACCCATGCATCGCACGAGCTTTATCTAGTTAAAATATAGTTGTGGAGGTATTTGTATTTGTAGTGGTTGTTGTTAGATGTGAAGATAAATAATTAGAGCATGAGTTTTCGATAAAGTAGCTATTGTCTAAGCTACCTATTAAATTTAAAAATAAAAAAAATAAATAAAAAATTTATAAGGTACAGAAAACAAATTTTAAAAGCTTCCTCTACTACTAAAAGATACCCCATGACACTATATTGTTAAACATTAATTTTTGTAAAATTAAAGTATATGTAGTTAACTTAAACAAATTATTAAAATCTACTCAAAAGCAAAAGCTAAATACATACACCTATAAAACTAATAAATGTGAGGTCTTTAATAGACTCATCAAATAGTTCCAGCAAAAAAGGGTAAGTTTAGCAAATATAAGATGAGGTGAACAAGACTTGGGCTATGTGCAATTCACATAATCTAATTTGCTCTTTTTTTTTTTCTCAATTAATCATATTTTGGCCTTATTTCTTATTAAATCGTGAGATAAAAAATTGTCAAATAAAATGAAATTATATTCATATTAATATGCATGCACGTTACAATTAGTATTAATTAAAACTTAGGATAAATGTTACAAAAAGTTAAAAATTGAGATACTCTATCACTAAGATGAAGAACAATTGATCACATAAAAAGTGTGATGCATCAACAATCTCTGTAAATTTCTTATTATAATTGATACTCCCACGATTTTTTTTTTCTTTTTAAACTTATAAGCACACTTTTGACCGAGAAGATACAATAAGAAATGAGTAAATATGTTACGATTAAAAAAAAGAAAAATACACTTTTATAATCTCAATTATTGGCGATTTACTTTTACTAATCCTAACTATTTAAGGTTTATTATCTAATAATCCCAACTATGGGGTTAGTTTGCCTTCCGTGATCCCAACTTGTTGTAGCAGGTAACCAATCCACGTGTCAGCATGTCTGCACGTGATTGGTCTAAACTTTTAAAAAATAAAAAATAAAAAAGGAAAAAAAAAAAACAAAAATCCTCACAGCCACGTACCACCCCTCCCGCCACCGCAAAGCCCAGACCCAGCCTCCAGCCTGCCGAACGTCTCCCGTGACCCTCGAAAACATCTGGTGCCCTGACCCCCCTTCCCGGCCTATATTCCTCTCGCCTCTTCTATTAGTTGACGCGCCGACAAACCACCTTGAAACCCCAGCCTCAACCCCGAAAAATCCTACCTACTCCGGAAAACCACCTAACTACCCTAAAAACCCCATAGTTGGGATTATTTGAAAATTCCACTATACACCCAATGTACCATGAGCATGGTACACCCGGTCATAATACTAAGGTTATTTTAAAAAAATAGGCGAAATGAACATGCATACACATTAAAGTACATGAAAAAAGAAATGATATCCTCCTTGATATAAGGGATTGATTTGTTATTTATATTCTCTAATTCATGAAATTGATTTATTATTTACATTTTATACATCAATAGAATACTTTTGGTGATCGAATAGAATTTCATTTTTTAAGAGAGAGAAATCGAATTTATATAGAGACCATAGTAAATTTTGAATTTCAAAGTGATTCAGTGTTATAATAGAGTTGCTTTTATCGTTCCAAAATAATCTCTTAATGATGTAATTGATTAATTCGTTGTTGAGGGAAAAGGTATTTTTAAAAATATTTTTTCCTGTTTTCGTGTTATTTTCTGAGGTTGAAGATGATGTTCTTCATATAATGCTACAAGTTCTTTTATCATTTCTTGGATACATATATTTTTTTTTTTATTGGAATGGAATATGTTCTTTAAATCTGATTAATATGTTCTTTGTATATGAACTATATGTTCCTTACATTATAAACAATGTACATTAATATATGTAGATTAAAAATGTTCTTTGCTGGGTTTCAATTATACAAATCATGTTCTATTAACTTAGATAATATGGTTTTCTATATTAATATGCTTTGCTTTATACCCTATATTATTTTGGGTATCATTTTTTATTTTTTTTTTAATCATTGTGCTTCTCTTGTTTTATCCCATGTTTTTTTTTGTAACAATGAAAAAATATGATTAATTTTTGTACATATTTTTTTAAAAAAATTGAAATAAAGTATATTGAAAATAAAATTTTGAATTTTGAATTTTTGAAATCTAAGAATAAAATTTTGAATTACATTTGGTATAAAATATTCTTAGATAGAGAAATTCTTGAGAACTTAATATTTTGAAATGATTTGACATTAAATACGTGGTAAAAATCAATTAGTGACTATCGATTTATTTATTTTTAAAATTAGTTTTGATTAGGGATTTTTATCCACCAAGCGCCGTTTGACAAGTGGACCAACCAGGTTCCGCCACGCGTCCTCCACGGACCACTTAAGACACGCCACGTGTCCACCCATGCCAAATGGGACAACCGGCCATCAAGGCCCATTTCAGTCTAGAAGCCCGTTCGGCCCTAGGTTTACCTTAAACCTAGAGAGTTGCACGCTTCCCAAGGCTATAAATACTCGATTAATCCTCATTAATCAAGGGACCGAATACATTACGGAACACACTAATAACCGGCTGATCTCGCTAGCAAAGCAGATTACCTACATTAAATACTCTCACCTAGAGAGACCTTATTACTTTAATTTCTGTATTAATTACTCCTTAATCAGGTACTAACTTGACCGTTGGAGGCGGAGCTCTCAGGAGTCTCCGTTATTTTGCAGGTACAGGCGTCCGGTTCCAGTCTCGGAATTGTAACTCTCCCGCAGGACATCAGAAAACCCCGAAACATTTGGCGCCGTCTGTGGGGAGAGTACTTCAGAGATGGCATCCAAGTCTGTACCGACCCCAGAAGAGAGGCGTCCCCTAGACGACCCTCAAGTTCAGTCGGACCATGATACCGAAAGTGAATTTGAAGTTGAAACTCATACAGCTCCAGACGGGACCCTAAGGGCCCGCCGTACCCGTCATACTGAAATAAGGGAACGGGAGTATCTTCAAACAGGAAGCGAGCCAGCAGGCGCACCGCTTGCTCGGCAACAGCCGACTGATGGGTCTGCTCCCATCACAAGGAACGAACTCATGACCTTCATGAGGGGATTCAAGGGAGAGATCCAAGAGTTGATCCACAAAAAACCGCCTGCTTCAGTCAAAGAGCAGGCGGCCAAAAAACCTTCCACTTCACTGAAGAGGAAGCCAGTTCAAGGGCGAGAGGCGACTCCCCATCCTAAATCTAAGAAGCGGGAGCCGTCTGCTCTTGATTTCACAAAACTCCGTTATCCTACGGGAAATAGGAAACCGGTTCGTCATATTCAGGCGGATGGGTCAAAGCAAACGTTCACAGATGCTCGGCACCTGCTAGAGCAGAAGAAGAGTGACCGATTATCAGAGTCGGCTTCTACTTCAAATTTTCAGGACAGTTTGCGAAATGCCTCGATGAGGCCAACTCAGTCGTACCATGAGAGTCAGTCAGGCGGCACCTCCCGACAGTCTGGCTTTCATAGTGCGCAGGCGGTACCAAATTTGCCATTTGTGCCGCAACAACAATATTTTATGCAGCCACCTCCATTTGGTGGACCTGCAGCAAAAAACGTCCAACCTATGGACTGGCAGCTACGGCTGCTTAGACTTGGTGAACAGCCGTCGGCCTTCTCCAAGGAAATTACTGAAGCCGCTCAGCCGGCCAAAGTAAAAAATGTTTTAGTGGGCGCCTATGATGGCACTACTAACCCGGAAGACCATCTGATGGCATTCACCAACCTGATGTACCTTCAAGGGTTGGATGATCCCACTTGGTGCAAGTGTTTCCCAGCAACTCTCAAGGGAATTGCACAGCAATGGTTCGGCAACCTGCCGACTGGTTGTGTAAACAGTTTCAGGACGCTTGCTTACTTATTTGCCTCCAACTTTGCAATGAACATCCCTGCGAAGAAAACGACCCTTGATTTGGGAACAATTCAGCAGGGTGAAAAGGAGGGGCTTCGTTCCTACATCAGGCGGTTCAACCTGATGAGAATACAGATTCAAGGGTTACCGGATGAGGTAGCTTATACTGACTTTTTTAGAGGTCTCAAAGACGGGTCTACCTTCAAATTTGATTTAGTTCGAAAAAGGGTGGCGACTCTTCAAGAGGCCTTGATTGAAGCAGAAGCCTATATACAGGCGACTGATCTGTGTACAATGAAACAGTCGGACGGGAAGAGGTTCGACAATAGAGAAGGACGACAGAAACAGTCGTCCAACAAAGATGAAAAAAGAAAAGGGGTCTGGGCGGCTGATTCCTCTAAACAGCCGGCCAAGAAGAAAAAGGAATTCAAACCATACTCCCCAAAGTATGTGTTTAACAAGGATAACCAGTTTATCCTAAAAGAAATAAAGGGACGGCTCTCAATTGAGAAACCGCTCCCCATGAAGGGTTCTGCGAGCAACCGGAACCAAGACAAAATCTGTGCTTATCATGATGACATTGGTCATCACACCAACGACTGCATTAGTCTCATGCGGTACCTAGACCGCTTGGCTGATCAAGGTGATCTTGACACTTATGTCAAGAAATCTACGGGGAATACTTCCTCAAAAAAAGCAGTCGGCCAAAAAGAATCAACAGGCCGACAGTTCCGATACAGATGATGCAGTCGTCTACACCATTGCAGGCGGCTTCTCAGGAGGCGGCCCCACTATTAGGGGCAACAAAGATAATATAAGGCGGTTAGATGTAAATTCCGTTCACCAAGAACGACCGTCCAAATATACATTTCCTGAGATTGTCATCACTGAAGAGGATCTAGGAGGAATAAGGGGGCCGCATGACGACCCTCTCGTTATTGAATGTAAAGTGGCCAACCAGAGAGTTGGTCGAATCCTCATAGATACTGGGAGCTCTTCAGATCTCATCAGCAGCAAATGTCTGTCAAAACTGAAATATCAGACGGACTGCATTGATTCACAACTGATAGTGAGTCAGTACAATGGCGAATACGAAGCAACACATCCGGCCATGATCAAATATTTACAGGCGGTCCGACAAGCAGTCGGCTCCCTTGAGGATTTCCATCTGATCCAAGTACCGAGATCAGAAAACAACCAGGCAGATGCACTCTCGAAATTAGCATCATCCGCCTCCTCCGATACTCCTCGAACTGTGTTTTGGGAAGTAATGGAGAAGAGAAGCATCGAGGAAAATCCTATTGGAATTCTAGACAGAAGCTCAACCTGGATGGATTCAATCAGGGCATATCTGACAAACGGTACACTGCCGGATGATCCTCAACAGGCGGCATCACTGAAAAAAACGAGCCTCCTGTTTTGAAATGATACAGGGGGAACTGCACAAGAGGGGGCACCTTCAACCCTTCTTAAAGTGTGTTACTCCTGAAAAGGGACGAGAGATACTAGATGATCTTCACTCTGGTTTCTGTGCTTCCCATATAGGTGGTAGGATGCTTGCTCAAAGGGCAAGGCGGCAGGGCTACTTTTGGCCTACTTTGGAAGCAGATGCAATGGAGATGGTGAAAAAATGTGACAAGTGCCAAAGGTTTGGCAAATTAATTCACCGTCCGGCTACTGACCTCACTACCATTCACAGCCCACTACCGTTTGCTAAGTGGGGCATGGACATTCTGGGTCCATATACGCCTGCTACAGGCGGCAGAAGGTATATACTTGTTGCCGTTGACTACTTCACTAAATGGGTAGAGGCGGAGGCTGTAAAGGGAATCAAGACGAAAGATGTAATTTCATTCATTTGGAAAAACGTCATCACTCGGTTCGGGGTTCCCATGTCTATGGTTTTTGATAATGGTCCCCAATTTGAGACGCCTGTTCTCAAAAGCTGGTTGGGAGACCAAGGAATTGGACATTACTTTGCATCTGTCGGCCGTCCACAAGCAAACGGCCAGGTAGAAGCCTTTAATAAAATCATCTCAGACGGTCTCAAGAAAAAAATTGAACGACCAGGCGGCCTATGGGCCGATGAACTACCACATGTTCTTTGGGCCATTAGGACGACTGAAAAAGGGGCGACTGGAGAAACTCCATTCCTCCTAACTTATGGTGCAGAAGCTGTTCTTCCAATAGAACACTACGAGCCGACTCTTCGAGTAATGCTATATGACGAAGAGGCAAACTGGGAAGCTATGCGCCTGGCATTAGACTCACTTCCTGAAAAGAGGGGCAATGCTGTTTTGCGCCATGAAATCTACCGCCTGAGAATGACTAGATCATACAACAAAAAAGTGCACAGGCGTCCACTCAAAGTAGGGGACTTTGTACTTAGAAAAATGGAAGCAGTTGGTAGGGCTAACGAGTCTGGCAAGCTAACTCCCAACTGGGAAGGACCCTACCGAATCTATGCGGAAGTCAGGGACGGTACCTACCGTCTGGAAACACCAGACGGACAACCGTTGCCTCGAACTTGGAATGTAGATAACCTTAAGAAATATTTCTTTTGAATGATGTAAAGTAAAGAGCTACTTAATAAAGTTGGCACTTACTATTCAATTTTGTATTACGAGGGGCATGCCGTCTGTACCTTTACAGTCGGCTACTCTCCATTGAGTTTTTTCACTCTATCTTCAGAGGGGCATGCCGTCTGTACCTTTACAGTCGGCTACTCTCCATTGAGTTTTTTCACTCTATCTTCAGAGGGGCATGCCGTCTGTACCTTTACAGTCGGCTACTCTCCATTGAGTTTTTTTCACTCTATCTTCAGAGGGGCATGCCGTCTGTTCCTTTACGGTCGGCTACTCTCCATTGAGTTTTTTCACTCTATCATCAGAGGGGCATGCCGTCTGTACCTTTACAGTCGGCTACTCTCCATTGAGTATTTTACTCACAATACTTAGCTAAAAAGATTAGGGCCTGGCCGACCCTGTGCCTAACAGGCGGCTACCCTTCTTTGACTTAGCACCTACGTTCACCAAGAACTTACCAAGGCCACCGGCCGAATGATCAGACCAGGCGCCTAGTCAACTGATCTAACTTTTAAAAACTAATCCGACCTGTCCCAACATTATAGCAGGCGTCCGGCGGCATCCATTCGGATGAAATTCGTCGCAGAGAGCAGCTCCCTTTTGGGTGGAACATTGTTCTATAAACTAATTACACGGCACCTATACGACTGTCCCCAAGGGCAACCACGTAGCCGTTTTTGAGACAAGGATAACTCTATCACTAACCAAACCAGTGGTAGCAGTTGACATCTGAGTCAGATGACCGCCTGTATTACTTGGGATAAATGCAGGGGGTACCTATTGAGTTAATAGCCAACAAACATTGGCGAATCAAGGGGTCTAGCCGGCCTACGCCGCCTGGTACCTCTACTTCTCAAACAAAAGTGACGGCGACTGAGTAACTCCAAAGTTAACTCATAGTCACTCCTTCAAATTTGGTATGGAACCTAAAAAGTTTGAGTCGTCCGCCTGTTTTATACAAACAAGGGCACTCGAACCCCTATTCCTACTGGATAACCTATTGAGTAAATAGCCAACAAACATTGGTAAATCAAGGGTCTAGCCGGCCTACGCCGCCTGATACCTTTACTACTCAATCAAGATTGTGACGAAGACTAAGTAACTCCTATGTTAACTTAATAGTCACTCAAACTTAGTACTGAGCCTAAAAGGTACGAGTCGTCCACTTGTTTTTAATAAACAAAGGCTCTCAACCAATACTCTTGCTAGGTTAACAAATAACAAATTAGAGGCCAACATTGGCAATAAAGGGAAACAACCGGTACCCGCCGCTTGTTTTCCTACTTAAATTCCTTGGCTACTTGGTAATTCTATTTACTTGGTCAAATTGAATAAAGAGTTCGAATACCGATTGATTAAATGGCCGACTGATCATCTATCCTGGAAACAGACAACCAGTCGTCCAGGGGCATAGGCGGCATACTTACTATTTGTACCTGTCTTAACGTTCGGCTTTGTACCTGTCTTAACGTTCGGCCATACACAACAGTCTGTCTAGTGAGCAAATTTCAAATACTTAGACAAATTTGAACAAAAACAAAAAATTTGATTAAATTGAGCCGGCCATAAAAGACCAGCAGAATATTCAAAACCCCGGCCCCCTGGCCGGGTAATTACAAAGCAAACGGCACGCAGGCCGTGAAAAGAAAAAATATACTTAAAGCTTAAGAAGGGGGCAGTTCAGTATCAGCAGCAGCCGCCTGGTCAGCACTCTTCTTGCTGGACTCGGCCTTAGCTGCATCATCTTTTGATGCCTTACCCCCAAGTGGCACAAGCGCCACAACCGGCTCTTCCTCCTCCAACGCAACGTCCATCGCCTCTTCTTCAGCAGCCGCCAGGATCTGTTGATTATATATTTCCGAACACTGGCGGTACGTTCTTTCCCATGAGGCAAAGTCGGCACTGGGGAACAGTCGTTCCCAGGTCATGCGTTGGATTTGGGCGGAGTCTTCCACCATCTCCCGGACGAGCTCTTGTTTCTCTTGCTCGGCCTTGTCCGAGAGCTCTTGGGTAAGACTCTTCTCCTGGTTCACCAGGCGTTCTTTTACGTTAGCCAAAGATTTCTCCATGGCTTCGTAAGAGTGCATTTTCTGACGAAGGGGCTTCAGCTCGGCTTTAAGTTTGGTGACGGTCCCCTCCAGCTCGTCAACCTTCTTTTGGGCCGCCTCTAGCTGAGCCCGAACAGCGGCGGTCGCCTGCGCCTGATAATAAAGAAGATCAATGGTCAGTACTTCATTTTGGGCAATTTGAAACATTGCTTTATCACAGCTGGAGGCGGCCATAGCCTTTGCGGCCTTTACCTCTTTGTTTTTCCGATCAATCGGCTTGCGAAGGCTGTTGACTCGGAGCAGGGCCTAAGTACAAAGAAAAACAGGCGTCAGTTTCCAATCATAAGGGTTAACAGGCGTCCTGGAACTTCAAAAGGGTATACCTCAGCTAGGATCCCCGAAATTCCATCGAGGTCAAGGGTGCCGGCACCCTTGACCGCCTCCCTGTCAGAGGGAGGAACTACTTTAACCATTGACTTGGCTACCTCAACCAAGTCAAGTCCCTGGGGGCCGGCTGCATTAAGCAAAAGGAAAAACAAGTTAGACCTAATCAAGAAGGAAGCAAGAGTGAGTTTTTACAAGCAAGTGTCCATACATCTAGGCGGCCCCGCCTGGGTTTTTTGAAGAAGTGGCCGGCTGCTTCTCAGCCGCCACTGTTTTCCTGGAAGACCCAGGAGAGCTTGCAACAGTCGTTCTCCGGGCCTTGGGGTCCGGCTGTTGCGAGGAAGAAGCCCTTGGAGTGCCAGACTGAAAACAAAAAGAGTTAGTATATGCATAATATAACTTAAAGGGGAAGAGTTTTCAAAGCTTACCAAGGGTGCCTCCTTGCTGGGGGAGTCGGCGTACGACTGCTTCATTAGCGAAACCCGCAGCATGGCCGCCGCAGTCTTAGATGCTGTTATTTTACTCATGGCGTCGGCTGAAAGAAATAAACAGCAAAGTTAGTAAAAATCCCAAGTAAACAAGGCGTGAGAAAACAGAGTATTCGTCAGGCCGGCTACCTCTAGAGCACCGACTGCCGAGGCCACAGGCGGCCAAGAAGTACTCATCATAGAGCCACTTGAAGCTCGGGACGCAGTGTAGGGGTACTTGCTCTCGTACCCCTGAAGTAGAGTTCACCCTAGTCTCTACTTTGAAGAGTCCTTTGTCTAGGATCTCTCTTTTAGCCTTTGGGGAACAGGCGGCATGCTGCGGCCGCCTGAAAGAAGAGGCGGATCTCTGTTCCACTTGTTAAAACGTTTGTTCAGCTCCGTGTCTGAACTCTCGATAATAAGGAAGGTGTTCCGCCAATCCTTCCATTTGTTTGCCTTACCTCTCGTCATGAGGTAACCCCTGTGGCTTGTTAGTTGATACCAGCCGGTACCTCCCGACTTAGGGGTCCGGCTGAGATAGTTCATGTGGGCGAAAGCCTCAAAACTTGGCTCCACCCCGTTCAGTTCGCACCCGGCCACATAGCCGAGTACGTTTACCCAAGAGTTGGGGGCTAACTGCCATAACCCCAGATCATACCCATCTAAAATCCGCTGAACAGCCGGATGTAATGGGAAGCGCAGACCAGCTTTGATGGCCGCCACATAGCAGCCAAAACAGCCGTCACCATAGCTGGTACCAGCCGGCCAGACGACAGTATCTTCTGGATCCGGCACAAACAGTAAATACTCCGGGCTCATTTTGTGGTTAGCAATAAAGCTCGCCACGTTGTCTCGCATGGTTGCGATCCGGCCCCGGGGCACCCTGCAGTAGTAGGGGGTGTTTTCCTCTCTGTAAGAGGCGGACGGCTCTGCCCAATTATCCCCCTTCTCCACTGCATGGGAACTTCTCGCCTCTTGTAGGCGGTTATGTTTTTCTTCTGAGTCAGAAGAACTATGGTCAGAAGAGCTGGAATCGGACTCGTCCCCTGACGAGTCCGAAGAGGCCGACTCCTCCCCTCTCCTAGAGGGGCCCGCCTCCTCTCCCTTAGAAGGAGCAGAAGGTAAATTAGACATGTCCACGGTTAGATGAGAAGGGAACACCTTGGTCCCTCTCTCAGGACTGTCAGCTTGACAGTCGCCTCGTTCCACATCTGGCGCCTGGTCAGATGTTTCGCTAAGGAGTACCCTTTGGGAGGAGCCGTCTGAGTTTGATATTCTAGCAGTCTTTTTTGTTCTGGCCATCACGTTCTGCATAGACACAGATTCAGTCGGACTTTGTATAAAGGGCAAAGATGGGTCCAGAAAAGGGCAGGCGGCACTCCTAGTCTAGATTCAGCCGTCCCCGGTGACCGGCTGATCACTAACTTAGGGCGTGTCGTGTGCTTCCATGGTGCCATTTCAAAAAATAAAAAGAAAATTAAGAGTAAGAGAACTGAGTTACCTGAACGGATGATAGTTGATGAAGTCCTGAAAGTTCGGGTCAGTCGGCTTGTCAGAACAGGCGGTAGCAGAAAAAGTCCGAAAATGTCAGAGCAAGTTCAGGGGTCCGAATGTTCTCGCAAAAATTCTCAAATGTGAAAATGACCGAAGTCAGCACTTCCTTTTATAGGCAAAATGAGAAGGCGAAGGGTCGCTTCCGAATTCAAATTTGGGCGGGAGAGTCTCCCGGCCGTCTGCAAGGTGACACCTGTAACGGGCCGTCGCCTGTCACCGTGCGACACCTGTCACAGGCGACACGTGACCAGTCGCGTGCCACCTGTGAGGGGCAAATGATTAGGGATTTTTATCCACCAAGCGCCGTTTGACAAGTGACCAACCAGGTTCCGCCACGCGTCCTCCACGGACCACTTAAGACACGCCACGTGTCCACCCATGCCAAATGGGACAACCGGCCATCAAGGCCCATTTCAGTCTAGAAGCCCGTTCGGCCCTAGGTTTACCTTAAACCTAGAGAGTTGCACGCTTCCCAAGGCTATAAATACTCGATTAATCCTCATTAATCAAGGGACCGAATACATTACGGAACACACTAATAACGGCTGATCTCGCTAGCAAAGCAGATTACCTACATTAAATACTCTCACCTAGAGAGACCTTATTACTTTAATTTCTGTATTAATTACTCCTTAATCAGGTACTAACTTGACCGTTGGAGGCGGAGCTCTCAGGAGTCTCCGTTATTTTGCAGGTACAGGCGTCCGGTTCCAGTCTCGGAATTGTAACTCTCCCGCAGGACATCAGAAAACCCGAAACAAGTTTCTCATAACTT
>NW_018745281.1:0-71677 GCF_001683475.1 Chenopodium quinoa
ATCATAATATTTTGCTCCTAAAAATAAGCTTGAAACATAATACTTATTCCGTTCTATTAATATTGCAATAATAGACTTTTTGCACTATTCATCACTCTTGTTTGACCATATAATATGATTTATATGTTAAGCAAAATATAGTCATGTGGGATCTTGTTGGATTCATCTCATAAAATACTTTCACAATATCAACTTTTTATAATTTTTACTGTTACAAAATTATAGATATTTAGCATATAAAATGTGTTTTGAAATGCGTAATTTCATCCTTGTTACAATATTAATAGAACGGAGGACGTATATAACCTAGAGCTCTTTGATTTGCAAACTATGTTCAAATGCTATGGTTTAATATTAATGGTCATATTAACTTTGTTCTTGTTGGTTTTGCCCTTAGTTTAGCCGCCGTTGCCACCACCACCATCGATGCTCCTCTTCCTTCCTTTGTTTATGATGGCTTTTCTAGTGCACTTGGCCTTCTTGCCGTCGAAATTGCCTCAGTTAGACGCTTATTATTCTGCCTCTATATAAAGGAGATTTCGATCGTGGTGACATTTTTTTATAATTCAGAAAATAGTGATGAAGATGTACGTCGATGTCAAAATGTCAAAGAATTGGCATGAAAAACATGAATTTTTTTTTAATTTTTGATTTAAGGCCTAAAATTTAGGCTCAAGGTATTAAGTACAGGTATATACCGTTGAATTTTTATACAAAAATATATTCCATCTAGAGTATTGTAATTTATTAATAGTAATTAATTTATTGGTAAGGCATGAACTAGTAAATTTTTTTTTTTTTAAACATGGCATGTAATTTCATAGTTAAGTAAGAAGAATTGTAGTATATTACATCATTCCATGTACAGTATTTTTGGTAAAATAATCGATTTTTCCATAATTTTACTTATTTGTTGTTGCTTGCAACGTTTGTTATTGGGTGAAGGGTTTTAAAAATAGAGATAGATAATATGATGATGAAGTATAAGGTTTCCTTAAAAAAAAAAAAAGTATAAGATTGTAGAGTGACGTTAATCAAATCTCATATAGCAATTTTGAAAGTAAGCACTATGCTTTAATTTTGATATACAAGTGTCTTTTTTTGACACTTAACAAATTGACAGGTACAATCATACTCCATTTGTTTTTCTAAATTCGATCTACTCACTTTTCATTTTTATTGTTTTTTGAAATCTCTATTAACTTTTTTTTTGTTTATGACAACAATATTTTTTTTTAATCATCTACAACCCCATTTTGCGGCCTGAGATCAATTGTATTAATATTGTAATTCCCTTACTCACTATCTCTCTCCTTTTTATAGTCAAAGGACCTACATGTGCATGACCTCCATTTTTACTTATGTTTTTTAGTTTGCGTAGTTACAGTAACTTATATAAGTAGAATTAGGTCAAATTAAATCCAAAAAAAAAAAAAAAAAAAAAGATATGATAGGGTGGGCAAAGTGCATATCAAAGTTATATCCCATAATCTTTTTTGGGACAGATTTACAAAGACTACAAACAAAGGATTCGTTAACTTTTAATCTACACAGACAAGCTAAGCTAATTTAAACTTGAAAATCAGTTTGATCAATGCATTTGGATTCAATACTATTCAACGCGTCTTTAACTTCTTTAAATATATGGTGATGAATTCGACTATTTGAGCACTGAATGTGCATTATGGGTTGCTCATTGCTTGATAGGTTTGAATAAAGTCTACGTACATCTAAGAGATAGAAGAGCTTTAGTAACTGCTTCCCCACCAAACAAGCCGTAAATGATATTTTCTAAGAAACTTAGCGCTTATAGCAAAACCTCATCACATGTGCATATATAGAGTTATAAGATCCATTTTCCAAGCACATTACTTCTACCTATTACTGATATAATTCTCAAATGACCAATTCCAATGAAAAAGAATCACCAAATTTGAAATCTTCAGCAAATTAAAGTGCATGACCAAATCAAGTGATTTATGTATAACTTGCAATTGTACATATATGCTTTGACAAATAATCATAAAAATGCATCATAATTAAGATTTCAATAAGCCGTCTCTTTGCCTAAAAGCACATCACGTTCCATATTTTCTTTTTGTCATCTCAATTGAAATCGTACTCATTGAATTGTAACCCTTATACACAAATTCATTTTATTAAGTCGGTGCAATGTATGTCTACCAAATTCGAACTTATTCAAAATTTTGGTAGTTAGTCACATAATTTTTTTTTTTTTACCTTTATTCTCACCATAGTGGAGTAGTCTCAAAACTCTCAATGATTAATAATGTAGAAAATGTCTACAACTTAAAAATAAAAAAATTAACCATAATATTTTAAAGCGAATATATCACTACTTCTTCATTCCATTCTCTTTTTGCTTGTACTAGTAATCTTTAATTTGAAAAGAAAGAAATGTTAACTAAGAAACAGAATATAGGAAAATAACATAAATATTATATAAATAATAATTAAATTCATATCGATATATACTTCAAAATGTTAATGTTTTAGAAGATTTTATAACGCGTAGTTGAAGATATTGATGCACATACAAACAAAAATGAAAAAAGGGAGTAAAGAAATTCAATTTTAATTAAAAACATATCGGGTGTTGATTTTGGTCACTAATAATTTGTGACTAATTTAATTGAACGGTAAATTTTAAAAATTAGTCGTTAAATCAATACTATTATTTTAAAACACGAAGTTGGAAGGGCACTTGTCCTCTTCGTGCCTTTCCTGTTTCAAAATAATTTTTTTTAATTAAAAAAAAAAACAATCATACATCTCTTCAATCTCAATCCCTAATCTTGCCTATTCAACAAAATAATTTTTTTCACCAATATATATATATATATATATATATATATATATATATATATATATATATATATATACCAAAAGAATAAACTCACGCTTATAACTCAGGTTTTTTTTTTCCTAATTTTTATGGGGTCTTCTTCTCCAACTGGCTCCAAAAACTTCCATCATCAACCCATACCATCTGAAAGGACTGAATCAACAAACACTAACCCCATCATCAATAATACAATCAACCATTTTCATTGGCGTCTTTTGGCTTCTCTCAATCTAATTATATAATGTTTCCATCTTTTTCATCTTTATTAGTATTTATATGATCGTTATCAATTAAATATATTGAACTTTATCCTGTTTAGGCATTCTACAATACATTTGAAGATCAAGGTACATTCATTTTATTTTATTTTTCTACATTATTTTGCTTATCAATTAATTAGTATGGTCGACATATCAATATTAAAAATTTCAATAATTTAAATTTTAATTGCCTGTTTTGGTGCATGTTCATGTTTATAGTAATTTCCAAGTTTTCAAAAGTCATATATATTTTGGAAGATTCAAATTGTGGTATGAATTCAAATTTATTGAAGAGTCGCAGTCTAATTTTTCACCGGGTTATTTTGAAATTAAGAACTTTTCTGTATTTTCTAAATTGGAAATTACTTCCTTTCCTTCTTTTCCTCATTCTCTTCCACTTCCCTAATTCTGTAATTGATACATTCTAAATTATACTTTGTTGCAGAGCCCTTAAGACATTGCTTAGTTTCGGATACTAATCGCTATAAATTTCTTATTCAACTTATTCGTCAAAATCAAAGTTAGTTTTTTGTTTTAATTTCGTTATATTGATTTTGTAGTAATATATGGTTGAACGATGTTATTAATGTATAAAAAATTGATTTTGGGCCATCTGTTAGTATATTATTTTAATGGATGAATTTTATTTCTGCAGTGTTAATCATACTTTGGATGGCATTTTTTGGTACAAGACTGTATTTGACGATAAAATTGATTCAATTTTTTCACTACTTAGCATGTAGTTGTTGAAGGTTTCATTTTTTTAGTATTTTTATTCACTTTCCAACTAATTTAAATTGCATTTTTGATGTTAAAATTTTACTTATACTTTCACTTATAATGCATTGTTTGATTGTTTCTGATAGTCGTGGATCCATTATGGGTTGCGGTTTTACTTGGTGATTGAATATTGGTGTCTCTTTTCTTGCAAAATGCTGAAAATCAATATTGAGGATTTAGATGAATATTGTGCATGTCAGTTTTTGCACATACTGTGAGTTTGGAGTATAAAGTTGAAATCCCGTATTATTTTATTAATGTTGTGTGTCAAAAAAAAAATATTAATGTTTATTTTATTGTCTATTTAAAAAAAAACAGGCATTAATAACTATTATATATAAAGTTTATTTTAAACAAACAAAAAACTACAATACAAAAAACAGCCGTGCATTCCTGTCAAAAAAAAAAAAAAAAAAAAAACCATACGTCACACGAGTTTAAGATTAGTTAAATTTCAAAACTAGTGCCATTTATCGACTAAAGATACATTGACTGACTCTATCCAACCATTATTTATCAATATGTAATTATTTTACATATCATTTTCCACTTTTAACCAACACAACTTGCCAATTAATAAAAGCGTGGATTATTGTTGTGCAGTGTCATCATTTTTTAGTAATACATAAACAAGTTACAGTACTTCGTATCAATTTATTATTAGTTTACTTTTAATAAATTTAAGTTGAATGCAAAAGAATAACCCGAATCGTGAAATATTTCTAGTATGAAGTTATATATAGCTAATATAATGCTTAATTACGTTGATCAGAGTTATCTTATTTTGTTAAGCTTTTAACTATGGAGCATATTAAGGGAGTTCGTTCTAAACCCCAATGGCTCCGTCCCCTAGAGTCCTACGCACTCTTCACATCCTAAGACTCACAATTCATTCTACTTGAAAATCATACTAGTAATAAACTAAATAACTTCAAATTAGTATGTGATTTTGAATTTATACCTCCCTGATATGACATTCTAAATCAATATGTTACATTTTAATTAGCCAAATGATTCCCTTAATACAAGAAAAAGAAGTAAAAAGGATAAAGGATGGGCTTGACTACATTATACATGATCTCCCTTGCTAGAATTAGATAAGATCATTAGACTTTAGACATTTAAAATTAGGGTTACATTTTTAATTACCAACGTAAGAAATTGGTAATAATGAAATAATTGAATTATTTGATGAGATTAGACTTAGAAATTGGGCTAGAAAAAAACCTAAAAACAAACAAAAAGAACTTGGAAAATGTCAAACCTATGAAAAGGAATTTTTTTTTTTTTTGGTGATGTAATAATTAAATTGAAGGTCAATTTAGTAGGTAACCTTTGCCATAAAAAGTACAGTAGATTAATTGAATGAAGTCGTAAGTTCTAGAATTAGAGTAACAGTTAAAACATAATCATCACACATTTCTTAATTATTATGGCCTTCTTACGTTTTGTGGCTACTGAGGAAGACATGTCTCATTTACCGTCAAATCTAAGATTTTTTCTACAGGTTTTTTTTTTTTTTTTTTTTTTTTTGTTTTTTTGTTATCATAAAGTCTATTTGGTTGAGCTTCAATGATACTTTAACGATCAACGTACATTAGGGAAAACGATGGACATTTAATTTGATTAATTTGTTTTGAAATTTGATGATTTCAACCGATATGACATTGACTGAATAGGTAAAACTAATTTACATACATCATACTTCGATATGTTACTATCTTAATGGTATTATTAAGTCGTGATATTAAAAATGATTTTGCTAATGGTATTTCTTTTCATACAACATGTTCAAATGTCATCCACCCTTATTTTAAAAGTGGAATATTTAGCACTTACATTTTAAGCATAAAGTATTCTTTTGTAAGAGGGCGTGATGATGTATAGATCCATTCACGGACTCTAATTATAACTTAAACTTTTAGTTGAACAGGTTATTACTTTGCATTCATGAACTCCCTATCTAGAGGCTTGGACCATACCATACTAATTATAACTTAAACTTTTAGTTGAACTGGTTATTACTTTGCATTCATGAATTCCCTACCTAGATAGAGGCTTGGACCATACCATATTGGTTTTCGTGGTTCCAAAATTGTTTTACCTCCATTACATATTATGTGCAACGTTTGAATTTTTTATATCTCATAAATAATAACCAAAAGTTGTACATAATATATAACAGAGGTAGTGTGTAGTATATTGTTTGGAATTTCAATTAAATTGTGATTTACGGTTAAATTAGGTGAGGTTTCCAAATATGTTGTTAGTTTTGGTGCCAAAGCGCATCCAAATTGGACCATGAACAACCCGGTTAGTCATTTTTTTTTTTAACAGGTAAGATACGCGGAGGGGTGGGGCACCTCTTATCATAGGAGGTGTGATGAGGAATCGAACCCACGCCAGTCGGGGGGGAGATGGAGGGACTAACCATCCCTCCATCTCCATGATCTTCAACCCGATTAGTCATATAGCATTGTGCATAATCAAACGTTTTTACATCATAAACCGCTTGTCAAATGAAAAAGAAAAGTAATAACATTCAAAGTACCAAAGAGGCTGTCATAATACCCTTGTAACCTTCATACAGAGATTCTAGATAACACGGATTTATAAATTTATAATTATGCATGTCACCTCAAAAATTGCGTTTGTCGGTTGAATAGGGTAGAGAGAGCAAAATGTGGATTAGTTTTACACGGTTACTCGTACGGAGTATTACACAAATACACACCCTCGTTTACCGTCTTTACATCAACTTACAAGTTACTCCACAAATTAGCAGATTAATACTCCGTACTCCATTGATCATTACATATGAAAACGAGTGCAACTAGGTGCATAACAGCTATTTATTTGGGATGTATATAAGAGGGCTAATTGGTAAATTCACATGACACTGGATAATTTTGTATTTTTTTTATGGTTACAGTGATATTTTTTAACATATTATTATACATGTATTTTATACTATTAGAGTATAGGTTGTCTTAATAGTGCTATTTATGTAATAATTAGGGGTGAGCATGGGTCGGGTACCCGTATCGTTAACACTAACGGTTAGAGTAACCGATAACCAATATCACTAAAAGTGATATCCATTAACCGAACCGATAAGTTCGAGTATCCGGACTTCGGGTACCCGGATTTTCGGATCAGTTATCGGGTGCCCAATAAGATATCCAATAATGATAATCAAACTTAAAAAATGTAGTTACTATGATATCATTCAACACAAATTAACAACAATACCACATGATCTTGACCAAATTATTTATAATATTACTAATCATTTATATTATAAATGATTATGAAGTAAAATAAGAGTTTAGATTTTGGATAATTAGGTTTAAGTAGGAAAAAAAAATAAAAAATTGTTTATTGGATCGGAAGGTAACCATTAATTTTAATATGATACCCAATAACCATACCCGATAACAAATTATCGGATCAGGTACCCGAACTGTTATGGTTATCGGATCGGGTACCCTAATTTTTGGATCGGTTACGGATCGGGTTTTCGGGTAGTTTTGCTCAGCCCTAGTAATAATGGTACAATATTTGATGTACAATTGACATACTTTATTTGTACCGCTAGCTAGAAAAACACACTACTACAAAAACTAGAATAAGAAACGAAGATACAAAACGGTTAACTTAGATAGGCGATCTCTAGGATTATATAGAACGCCTATCTAAGTTAACCGTTCTATTTGATTTATTTTAATACTTTTATTAAATTGTGATTTTATTATATAGAACACATTTCTTAGTTAACCGTTCTATTTGATATATCCAAATTTTACACTTATAATATAGGTCACCCCTCGTAGTTAACCGTTCTATATGTTTAACATTGTTTTTTTTTTAAATAAAAAAGAAAAATCTAATATACCAAAAGGCCCAAAATTATAACCCTGACTCCTCTTTCCTCTTAGCCGTCATTCACTCATTCTCCTTCATAACTTCCCCTCTTCTTCTCTCACTTCTTCCCTCCTATGAAACCCTAACTCCTTTCTCTTCTACCTTCATCCCTCAATGTTCTAAAATCGACAAAGAGAACGGTTATCTTTGCTAACTGTTCTCTTTTATTCATTTTTTTAGAAGCACATAAAACAGAAAAGAGAACGGTTATCTCTTGCATATAGAACGCCTCTTGTACTCGTTCTCTTTTCCCTTGCATGTAGAACGCCTCTTTTACCCGTTCTGTAAATTTTACATATCGCTTAGCAGAAGAACGCCTCAGAAGGCGTTCTATAAGACCTATTTCAACCGTTCTCTATTCCATTTTTTGTAGTAGTGACATTTACTTCATCCGTTCTTTTTTTATTGCACCATAGGAGTTTGACACAAGATTTTTGGTAGTGGAAAAAAGGATGAGAGAGAAAGGTAAAAATATAAGATTGCCCATGTGATGGTATACATAAACTAAAAAATCAAATGTTGAAAAGTAAGGATATAATTGGTATTTGTAGTGTGAACACAAATATTTCTTTCCTAAAATATAAATGGTGCAATATTTGTGATACTTCCTTAAAAGGCAAGTGATGCAATATTTAAAAACAAAGGAAGTATAACACTAAAGCATTTAATGGTACTATTTACCTATTTAATGGTACTTTACACCAATGTTCATATTTACTACTCATCCACCACTTTTTTTTGTCTTATTTATGCTATTTACAAGACAAGTATATAGGAGCTATGCGCCAAGATTCTCCATAACAGACGACGAACTATTCCCTTCGTCCCTTATACAATGCCCTATTTGCATTTATATATGAGTCAAATTTTAAAAGTTTTGACGTGGCCACGTATCTTGGATATAGTACTAGACTAGTATAGTACCCGTGCAATTGCACGATTTTGATAGTTTAAATATTAAATCTCACAAAATCGAAATCAAAGTTAGCCTAATGCATAATAGTGATATTTTTTACATTATTTGATTATTCCTTCTCAATAATGTGTATCATGTTATCGCGTATTATAATTTTAATTCAACGTTGAATAATTTTTATTTTTAATTTTTTAAATTAGAGATATAAAAGGGTTTATAGTCTTATCTCATATATTACCTAGGGATGGCAATGAGTTCAGGAGCCGACCTAAATCTAATTCATATTTTAGGGTCTGGGTCCTAATTAAATGGATCTGGGTCGGATCTGAGTCTTAGTGCAATGGATCCGGGTCTGAAAAGTTCAAACCTAGACCCAACCCAGATTTGACCCATAGACCCGTAGATATTTTTTAATAAAAAAATGACATAAGTCATAAGCTGTCTAATCTAAAGAATCAGATGAAAGGAAAATCTAAAGTACCTAACTCCAAACTACAACCGGTACTGCTCCAAGGGCTAGCTCCTACTCTCATCAAGTTGGTTGTCATATGTTTAATAGTATTTTTTTTTAATGTATCTTTTTTATATGAAGCTTATTTTGATATGCAATATGCAGCAAGATTACTTAATGTATGTATATGACTACACTAGTAGAAAAAGACAATTGGGAAGCGGTTCAAAACCCCTAATGGGAAGCGATTTTGAACCACTTGGGATCGGGGGACATCCCATTACCCCTTTAAATGCAAACCGCTTCCCACTTGAAGGGAATGGGAAGTGGTTTAATGCCTGAATCGCTCCCCATTATGGATTTAAAAAATAATTTTTTTTTTCACAGAAATTGATACACAAAAATAAAAGATATGTATAAAAAATATATATTTCCATTAATAATTAGTTGTAATATTACATTATAATTCAACAAAAAAAAATACTACTAAAGTCACCACCACACACAGCTATTCCGCCACCACCTCATCTGACGCCACCATCGCAACCGACGCCACCCCGCATCTGAAACATAAAAAAATAAAAAAATAAAATAGCTCAAAAAATTTACTCATTATGCAAATAAATTGAAGCGAAACAAATTCATTAACCCATCAATAAATTTACGAACCCTAACCAAATTTCAATTCAAAAACTGCAAATACACCATAAATCTAACCTTTATTCAAGCAATCAAACATAAGCTAACCCTTCAGAAATGCATGTAGAAGATGAAATTTGAAAAAAAATATAAAAATAAAAAAACTAGATCTAAATTTTTACCTAAATTAATACTCCGTGTAAGATCTAAAAACGATGGTGGTGCTCGGTGGGTGTCGCGTCGTTGGAGTTTTTGGTGTGGCGCTATTGCTCGAAGGTGCTAGGTGGTTGTTGCTCGGTGGGGGTTGGTCGGTGGTATTGGTAGGTGGTGTTGGTCGGTGGTTAACGGAGAGAGCAGAGAGGGAAGGATATGGAGAGAGGACGTGAGAATGGAGAGGAGAGAGAAGGACATGGAGAGATGACGTAAGAATGGAGACAGGAGAGAGAAGGAGAGGACGTGAGAATAATGAGGGGAGAGATGAGAGAGAAGAAGGAGCTGGAGGGGAGAGAGAAGAAGGGCGTGAGAAATGAGGGGAAGGAGGAGAGAGAAGAAGGAGGTGTGAGATATAAGGAGGGGTGAGAAATATTAGGGTTTCTTTAGCAAATAGGGAGCGGTTCACTGTTCAAACCGCTTTCAATTATAATATTTGGCAGCGGTTCACCCATAACCGCTCCTTATTTGTATGTTTCAGGTTTCTTTTTTTTGGTGGGGTTTTGTGGGTTTTTGGAAGCAGAATTCAATAACCGCTTCGCATTTAGGGCTGCCCATTTTCTTTTTTCTACTAGTGCTATAAATATAGTCACACAAGTAATAGGCAAGTTATTATCTATTTAAAATTTAAGTGATTATTAAAACTCGAGACCTGTTAGATCAGTGGATCCGGGTCTAATTTTTTTTAGACCCATTAGATTTAGGTCAAATTTTCGGGTCCACCTCCAATAATCTGGGTTTGGGTCTTGTCAAACTTGACCTATATTCAACCCATTTTCATCCCTAATATTACCCATATGTGTACTTTTGGTTTAATCAACATAATAAAATTTACTCTTCGTCCTATAATGTGGTCACTGAATTTTTAATCAAGTAGTTACGCCCAAGATAAATATTAAATCCTAGCTTAGGTCTAAAGACAAAGATAAACCTTTAGCAAAAACATAGTCAGCTTCCACCGAAAATATGAGAACCACACAAGTAAATTTACCTTCGTCAATTCTATCATGCATTGGAAGTAGCTAGGAAATCACCATTATCACAAGTATTGTGGTCGACGACATGCATAACCGGCCACTAAATTCTGGATTAAATCCACTTGATTTTCATTATTGCCAGTAATTTAAACATCCATTTTTTTTCAAATGTAAGATTTGATTGTGGGTGATAATTTCTACATTGCTTTGCAGTTCCAAGTTAATTTATTTTTTCCTAATTTTAATTGCTGAATTGATTGTGACAATTGCAATTCTACTTTGTTGTGCATAATGATATACATTTGATAAAAATTTGATAATTTTGAAAGTTACCGTGCATAACTTGATAATTTTGAAAATTACCGTGCATAATGATATACGGTTGATTGTGACAATTATACTGTTATTATATAATTAGAGGCTACTAAGTTAGATTTTTTTTAAATACTTTATTGCATAATGATATACTATTGATAAAAACACAATTTATGCTCATCATTATAAAATGATATAAAATATGGATATAACTCATATAAGGAAATACTACACTATTTTAATCATATATATTAGATAATATTTTGAAATCAAGGAAATCATATTGACAGGTTCATATACTATGCCTAAATATTATCTTATTTCCTTCTCATATATCTTTTGGTTTATTATTGTTTATGACATTCTATTTTCGTATTTTTTTTTTTTTGACAATTAACAATAATATATACTACGTACTTGTATACATTTAGTTATACATGATAGCATATACATTTTTTTTTTTTTTTTGTGTTATAGCATATACATTATTTACTATTAATCTAATAAGATCACTATTCAAAATCTTGCTTTATGATTTATACACAGCTCAAATGCCTTATTTTGTTAACTTAAATCTATAATATGATATTTGTATTGTTTATACTACCATATTTAGTTGTATAAGATATCCTATATATATATTTACTATATTTAATGACACCGATTATTGGTTATTAGTAACTAAACAGACTCCTTTAGATTGCATATTAATATATTACAACAAAATTTAGAATTACCATAAATAGCATTCTATAATTAGGCGGGAAATTTTTCATTGTAAGAGCGACATGTGTCAAGTTTTAGGTTAAGCGTTCTCTGTTTTAGTATATATATATATATATATATATATATATATATATAGATTTCTTAAGGCAATTTTAATTGACAGGAGTATGTAAATAAAGTGAAAAGATATATCTCTCTTTGACATTCATCACACAATTTTGTGTTATAATAACGTTTCTTTTGAGAAAGTACATTAATTTTATTTTTTAACATTTTTTCTTTCCAAATGTTCCCCTTTTTATCTCCCTTCAATTCTCATCATATGTGTCCTTTTTTTTCCTTTTTCTTTTTCTCTATACCCCTTTTATAATTTTTATCAAGCCGACTTTGTCTACCTTAAAAATATTCGAATGTCACATCTGATTTCCAGAAGGTGAAAAATACAACTTCCAAATGGAAAAAATTACTATTACGTCCGTTTTTATTTAGTTGATACCTTTCTTTTATCACGTTTGTCAACGCATTATTTTAACGATTAATATCTCTAATTCTCGACAATGTAAAATTAAAAAGTGGTTATTAATATAATATACATTTAGACGATTTAAACAAGAGTCTGCTTGACTATGTTTTAACATAGCTATAAATCACAAAAGCTAGTCAAAGTGTAGCTTATGAATAGTGTAAAAGTCAAAAGGTGTCAACTTAAAAAAACAGAGAAAGTATTATTTAGAAACATATATATATAGAGTATTCAATGTAACTACCATAGATGATGAGCCGAGGCATAGTTAGTACAAGTATTAATTCCAATACCAAAAAATTAAGGCTACACATACAAATACACAAACCATCCAATATGCATGTAGTACATGAGTCAATCAAAACCCATCTTAGCCATGTCCTAATACACATGCATTATTGGTTATTTGTATCAAGACATACAAATATTAGGAGACAAGAAACAAGGAAAAGAAATTAGCATACTTTCATGACCATTTTGGTCCACCTTACTCCCACAATATCCCCCACATTTTCCTCCATCTTTATTCCATATGGACCCCATTACACCAATATAATCTCCCTTCATACGTTTTCTTCTCTTCCATATATAAACAACCTCCAAAACCTCTTTTTTGATTAGTCAAAATAAAACATATCCTAAGTTTTTTTTTATATAAAGTTTATACAACTTTTTATATGGATTATTATTCTAATGGCGATCATGAACATAAATTATTTTATTCAAACACTATGAAGATGAAACAAAATATTTTTGTAAGAAGTAGTGGGTTTAGATCAATTATGGGGATGCTTGTAGCAGCCTTGCTTTTGTTGGTGTTGCCACAAGTGTTGCCGCCTACGTTGCCGCCACCGCCGTCGTTGTTGCTCTTCCTTCCGGTCGTAATTATGGTGGCTTTGTTGCATTTTGCCTTGTGTTTATCTCCTAAAGTTCCTATCATAATTGATGCGGATTATGCTTGCATTTGATCCATAAAGAACAAGCTAAGCTAGCTGCTTCTTTGATCTAATGTTGCTATGAGTTTTTTTTTGTAGTGTTGATCAATTATCAAAAAAAGTTGTACGCAATTAGTATATATCTCTACCTTTAGCATATATTATGGTGTACAATTTACTTAATTTTTTCTTTTTTAATTTTATTTTTTTGGAAATGTATATCCTTTAATTTATAGGTTACGAAGTATTAATGTCAAAGAGTTTGAACAAGTATTTCTGATTTGGAAATTGAAGGTAATAATAATATCAATTCAAGCGGATTTCTTTCTGAAAGTTGGAGAATATATGTACAAGATATATATTTAGGCTTATATATTTACTAATTTGAAAGAATTTGTGTTAATTCCTGACCAATTTAATAGAGGAGATGATTGAGTGGCTAAATTGGTCTTTAGTTTTTCGTAAAATATGTTTTACTCATTTGATTTTTACTTATTTGAATTGAACTTATGATGTGCTCATTTTCTCATTTTACTTATGTGATGAACTTATCTTGTTCGAACATACTTTAATTTACGTGAACGAACTTACTATACAAAAGACTTTATTAGAACATACGAAGTATTTAATTAGTTGTTATTTGAATTTGGGTCCTTATCATTTTCTTGAACTTGATTATCAAAAGATTCAAAACTTATTATTAGACTTTATTAGATTTCTTTTAGTTGTAAATTGAATTTGAAAAACCCTTATTCATCCTTGTTAGAAATTATTTTTCTTGAACTAATGTAAATGTTTTCAAATTTATTATATGAACTTATATTTTGGGAAATAAGTGAAAATAGGTGAATGGAAGAGGTCCTTATTGTATTCTAGTCAATTCTAGGAGGATTTAATTGTACAATAAAATTGGAAGAATTATGTTAGAATTCACCATCAAGAGAAATCAAAGCTTCCCCAATTCAATTGCATCATTTACTTCTTAATTAAAAAAAATTAGGTCAGTTACTCAGTTGTACAGTAGTAATTAGTGTGCAAAAAGAATATTGTATATGTTATTGTTTGCCTTGTTTTATGTTTATGAGTTTATCATCATAATCTTTATTGATGTAGTAAAAGCTTAAAGCCTATAGTTAACCGGCTGCATATAAAATTGAGGATTTGTTTCTCTCATGCCACATGTCGATTGAGTTTGGTTGTTAGAACTTTTTTTCAACCTATAGATAGTCTAGATTCTCATCCTTCTAAGTTTACCGCTCTCTCAACAACTATTAATCTCGTGAAGGGAATTCACAAGTACTATGTGAACAAGATGCAACTAACGCACGTCATATCTGTAAATTACAAAGGAAATTTACAAGTAACATGTGAGCAAAGAGTAACTAACGCATGTCATATTTGTACAAATGTATATCATAGCCCCATAGTATACTTACATCTCTCTACTAATTTTATCATTTTTTACTTAGTAAAAATTCATAACTCGCTGATATATATAAAAACAATTGAGAAAAACCTCATTAACAACCACTTTCAATAGAAATTTGTTATACTTCTTGTTGGCATATGGGCGCATAGGTGCAAAATAAACTATCACGAAGACACAACCCTTGTGACTATATATGTGGCCTAACAAGCTAAGAGTTCAAATTTTAGGTTGTGTAACATGTCTAGGTATGTAAGAGATTTCAAGCAAAGGAGTGACATGACGCGACTCGGTCATGAAAGTTTTTCCCACTAGTTGGCACGCGCCATAAGACGTGCATGATGTGGCATTAGGCCTGACCCAACATGGCGCCTGTTGTTGGTAATTGCCCTCTTAAGCTTCATGTCAAATCTCCACATCTATGTACGTGCTTTCCTCTATAGTATACAATACCACCTTTAGTTATAGTACTTGATATATCATTATGAAAATTCATAAATACACATTCTTAGAAATTCAACAAATATGCCTAGGATGTTAACATGAAAACTTTCTAAAAAAAAACAGCACATACAAGTTCATTTCTATCACGTTGATTAGTAAATTAAAACATCACTTATATACATAACAAACCATCAAATAACTATTGTCATTTATGGAAATAATATGTTAATGGCTACAGAAAGATGATCAAATTACAATGTAAGTGAGTCGCGAATATTCACGAATCAAACAAAATAGTGTTCGAACTAGACAGAATTACAAAATGAACTTTAGATTTTTGTTCGAACCCATTTACTATGCCAACAAAAACTAGTTATGATCAACCTTGTTCATGAGAGTAATTCGTGAACTCATCAGCTCATTCGCACCCTTAATGACAAGAAATAAGCTCATAAAATGAGCTTTGGGCCAATTGGATCAAACCACAAAGTGAACTAAAAGAGCAAGAAATAAGCTCAGGTCTATAATACCCATTTCACATTCAATCTTCACATCCCAATCAAAATTCGATCTTTGACCTAGGGTTACAATCGAAATTCGATCCCCAATTTTTCTCTCTCTCTTTCCTCACTTTCTCTCTCACCGAACAACAATGGCGTTGCGTAGATTCATCAACGAGCTTCGAGGTGTTACAGTGAAGGAAGTTCCCGACAAGGTGAAGCCTATGCTATCTTTCTCCTACCTCAAGGAATCATTCGCCAAAGGAATCGACAGTTACCATGCTAAATACATCGAGACTGATTCAATCATGCCTCTTTACCATGTTTGCTTTGGTGGTATGGCCTTCTCTTACCTTGTTGCTCTTCCCGAGGAACGCCGTCATCTTGAGCATGCCCAGAAACATGGTCATTGATCTCCCTCCTTTTTCAGGTAATTAGGTTTTGATTGTTTGAAATTGATTGTAATTGATTGAATTTGGAGCTGGTTAAATTGATTGGATTGGAAAATTGATCTTGAGGTTATTGGTTTTTATGATTTAGGGTTTGATGTTTTGGGAGTTTCTGATGAAATGTGGTTTTTGATCTTCTCGTTTGCCTCTGATTGAATGATTTACTCTCAGTTTTTTGGGTTATAATGTTGAATTCTGTGTTTTTTTTTTGTCTGTTTTTAGTTGAAATTGGATAACTTTGAATTTGGTAATTGGTGTGAATTTTCCGTTCTATGCTGAAGGACTGTAATGATGCGAGTTACTGCTCTATTATAGGTGAAATGTGACAATTTTTTGTTTCTTGATCGGTTCCGTTTGAATCTTTGTCGCCGAATTAAGAAAATCTGATGAATAATTTGATTTGTCATGCTGACACTTGTGCTGGAATCCCTTTGTCTAGAAATATGAATCTGGTGTTTCAAGTTAACAGCTAGGATACCAAGTTTTGTATTCTGCCATGGGTGAAGATTTAGACGCTTATTGAGGCATAGTTTTTACGAAGATGCAAGGGAGTTGGATGGATGAGGAAGTAATCTGGTGCTTTGTGATATTTGGTGACAGCCTTTTTCACATTATGAACTGATAATAGGATTTTATGGGTTGCTACATGTTACTATTTAGAAAGTGTGTTAAGAGTAGGGATGTCACGATGCAACCAATTAGATTCTGATTATGAGTGTGAATTTCATTAATCTTGGAGAGCTACAGTTGGTCTTGCCTTGTGTTAACCATAATGTTTCACTACTGATGTATGACGTGCGGTACTAGGTAGTAAAACTTTGAAGATGACTAATGATTATGTGGTTATTGAAGTAGATGCAAGGGGGATTGAGGGCAGGGCGAGGAAGTAGTCTGATGCTTGGAAATGGTGCTTTGTTCTTCAGGAAGTATTTGTGGACAGCCTTTTTACATTATGAACTGATGATAGGATTTTATGGTTTGCTACATTTTACTGTATTAGAAATGTGCTATGAGCAGAGATGTCACAATGCAACTAATGAGTATGCAGTCATCCGTTTTGGAGAGCTACAGTTGATCTTGCCATTGACTACTTATGTATGATGTGTGATACTAGGTCTTATAATTGTGAAGATGTCTACGATTATGTGGATATTGTAGTAGATGCAAGGGGGATAGGGTGTCTGGTGCTTGGAAATGGTGTATTGTGCTCGAGGAAGTATTTGGTGACTGCAATTTTTACATTATGAACTGGTGATAGGATTTTATGGGTTTCTACTTTTTACTGTATAGACATGGTGTTTTGTGTTTGAGGAAGTAGATGTCCATGATTTATGCTTATTCTCAAATGCATAGTTTGCTGATAAATGCTGTAGTACCACCTAATGTTTTAAGTAGCATTTCAATTGTGTCCATGAAGAACCATTGTTTTCTTGACTTAAATCGAATAGGTACAAGGCTTACAGAAGTACTGAAACAACCTAGCTAATTGTCTTCTAGTTGTGGGCATGGTGTATGTGCATGCGTGTCTTCTTGTATACTCTATATAGAAATGTAGGGGAAGTTAGTATATGAGGTTGGGTTGTTGTGTTTTACAACGTGACTTTTATTGAACTTCGTATCTTGTAGCTTATTTTGCGCTGGATTCTGCATGTGTTAAATGTAATAAACTAGCATAGGGGGAAGGGACACTTTTGGTTATGCAATTTAGTCAATTAGTATATCCTTTTTTTTTTTTTTTTTTTTTTTTTTTTTTTTTTTTTTTTTTGGGGGGGGGGGGGGAGGGGGGCAAGAGAAGAGAAAAAGGAAGTCAGAGTGTATAATTAGACTACAGAGGCTATTAGGACGAAAGGATGAATTAAGCTTTACTTGTTTGAGGTTACTTTACTTTTCTTAGCATTGGGAGTGTCCACTGTCCAGCCACTCAAAAGTGCTGGACCCCATTTGATGATTTAATTGCATCGAATTTCAATCTACTATCAATTTCCCCTAACTTTACACATCTTCCTTATTTTTACATTTCTAACATTTTTGTCTATTACAAATTTGTATTTGACGGTGCGAATTTGACGAAATGGAGTTTTCTTGAGTTCTTGTTTCGTTACCATTCTTACCAACATTTGAACAATAAATGGAGGAGATAATAAGGACATGCTTTGAGAACTGTAAAAAAATTCTTGAAAAATACTCAATGGAGCATTCTCTGTACTCAAAACAACTACCACATTTTTTTATTGGATGAAGGATCTCTCCAGGTGGTGGCGATTTCCCTTCCTGAGGTGGAGACAGAGAGTGATTAAAGAGGTCGAGCAAGCATTTCAGGCAAATATGTTGGTGGTTATGCTAGTGACAGTCAAGGTGATTAGAGTTCCAAACTGAAATTCTAGTGTTGAAGGGCAAGGGGTTCTCAATGGTGGTGCAGTGGATTGGGGTCTGGTTGTTTTGCAGACGTTGAGGATTTTTTGAGAGAGGTGATGCTGATGGCATCTTATCTGGTGGCCCTTCGCCTGCAGTAGCTATTGTGGTAGTGTGGTATCTCTTACCAGATGAGTTTTAGAGGTTGCAGATAATGTGTTCCAAACCGAACTGTGAACACCCCTAGAGGTATCCACTACCACAAGAGGGTTTTCATTCAACCCAAGTTTAAGAGAGGAAAATGGGTGTAGGAAGATACGCTGGTTGTGTGGTTCCTAGGGGTAAACACTTTTGTTTCTGCAGATTAGTCAATTAGAGCAGAGAATTTGTTAGAGAGAAAAGAGGTGAGAATGTATCAGAGAGTATCAGGGTGTGATGAAGTAAACTAAAATTGGTTGTGAGTTAAATTTTTTATTTTTGACAGGGTGAGTTTTATTAATTTGATGTTTTTTACTTAGCATGTGGAGTGTCCAGCTATTGAAAAGACTTATAATGCGATCCTCTTTTGATGATTTTATTTTATCAAATTACAATTTATTATCCCAACTTAACTTCTTCCTTGTTTCTGATAGATTCACTTATTTTATTAGAGACAATCTGACGACCCTATTTAAATGTTCTTAGGGGGTTGGAGAGATGAATGAAAAGAATTGTTGGCTGGTGTGTTCTTTGAATGTGGTAGGTGAAAGCTTTTACTTTATGTTGCAAGTTAGGGTTATTTTAAGAGGTCTGTTAGAAAGAAAACAAATGAAGCTAATAAAAGCTGACGTACTTAGTAAAATGATGAGGTATGTGATGAATATTAAGTAAATATCCAAATTGAGTAAGGTGATTGAATCAGTTTAGTGCAAACTTGAATTCTACCATTCATTGATAACCAAAATCAATTGTTCTCAAGTCCAACTGAAAGACGTAGATCCTGAAACATCTTATCTCAGCTCATTCATGATGCATTCCATATCCTACTGTATAGTTTAGAGTTATGGAATTGAAGTCATAAGTAGATCTATCTTTGGAATTGAAGTCATAAGTAGATCTATCTTTCATATGTAGGATTGTTTTGATGTCGGAGTTGAAGTCATAAGTGGATTGTTCTATGGGTAGATGTGTAACTTGAGCTCATGGGTGAACTCTGAACTTTTGTTGCATAGAAGAGCTAATGCTTTGTTTCTTTAATTAGTTAATGTTCTTTTGCTCTTAGTGCCATATTTGGTAGCCCTTTTTGTGAGCTTGGTGGATGACTTGGGCACATGACTGAATATTTGTTGCTTGGAAGAGCTATTGTTTTGGGTTTCCATTTTGATTTGTAAGTAAGCTTTGCTTACAACTATCATGTGGGTCAGTCAACAATTATTTGGTAGGGCTTTATCATGCACACCATATACTGATATACTGCTTTGTAATGAAAATGATCGGAAGATTGTTATGGTTTTTGGAGGTAATATTTCCTCTGGATTTCGTTTGGTTGCTGTTTTTAGGTGATTGCTTTAGAAGTGCATTTATTGATATTTCTTGTGAGCATGGGTTGCCCTTTGCTCAGTTTTCTTTTCATATGAATGTTGTCTTACCAGAACTGTTTTTTCATGTATGCAGGTTGAAGTTTGCATGTTTGGGAGGTTGCTGGAGTCCGTCAAGTTGTTTTTTTTTGCTTTTGCCTGTTGAATTTGTAGAGTGCTTCACAGCATTAACCAAAAAATAATAATTTTTGGGAACATATTGATGGGTGAGGTTGATATTGTAAACCTCTGAAAATCAATTGAATCACTGTTCTACATATTGAAAATTAACCTTTCCAGTTTTGTGGAAATGTAGTGTGTTACTACATGCGTAATTATCATTCCGTTTACTGCATTGCACATATCCTTCTAACCCCTGTTGTCACTCTCTAAAGAACCTGTTTCTCACCACAGCGTGATCATTCGCATCATGTCGCATAATCAAGTGCAACAGTTAGAAGCTGGACATAGGTGTATGATGATAATCCCCGCACACATGAAGTATAAGTGTATAACGTCAGCACACTATGTGCATGATATAAATAGCAAAAATCAATTACTATGTAAAAAAAAATAATCGCTATTTCAGCTTTTCAATACTCTTTCCTAACTCTGTAATACTCAGATTTTTAAATGCCTTAAAAATTTACTTCAAATTTTGAGGATTGAATTTTGTGAAATGGGTTTACTTTCATGATATAGAGCCTAACGTCGTTTGTATTCTACGCTTTAATCAATGTGAAGATTTCGACAAGGATGTTATGGCTTTCCTTTCTTTCACAATGAAGGTTATAACTAAAAACTAATTTAGATTAAAGACCAAGGGCATAATTGTGTCATCTTAATAGTTAAGATAAGTTGAGACAGTTTTTTTTTTTCCCTCAAAATCTTCAGATAGTATTGTAGCTGATTTTTTCTTTAAAAAAAAAATATTGTAATTGATTTCAGACAAAATAAATTCAAATAAGTTCATACAAAATAAATTCAAATAAGTTTAAATAAATACAATATATAAGTATAAAAGGAGCTCAAATAAAATTTAAATTATGTTTTAATCCAAATAAGTTCAAATAAGCTAAGCTCTGTTTGATTCTTGTAATTTTATCTGAAATACTGATGTCAGCCTGCCAGAAAGGTGAGAAGGACCCTACATTTGTGAGGGGCACGTGCCCTGCATTAGGTCAAATAGGATAAGGTGCTTAAAGCCGACTCTTTGCTTAAGCTTGGCACGAGCACTTAATATGCCATTAATTTAGAAGACTTCCCTTCCTCCGATCCATATTTGAGGATGAAGTGCTATTTGTATTTATTCTAATATTTTTTTTCAACTGGCCTAACTACTTGCATGCACCCCACTATGCAGCAATGTTGCGATCTTTGGTGTCATCCAGAATCTTCTATTTCTAAATTCTTGTTACAATTTGGCTAATTACAATTTAAAATTTATAAATTTCCCCTCCTTTGAATTTTCTATGATAATTTTATCAAATTAATATGATAAATTAGTCAACCATCATCATTTTACATATAAGCAGGTCAATTGTCGATTGAACAGTGTGTGGTTGAAAAAATTAGGTTTCAACATGAGTACAATTTTGTATATACTGACAATGAGAATCGTTATTACTTTCTACTATTCGTGATTTCCAAAGCGAGATTAAATAAAAAACATACGTACATCTAACAAGATCTTATTCATATGCGCTTGGTTTAAAAAAGGTGCATTATTCAGAGTAATATCTATCTAATCAAGCGTGTTTGATCACCCTAAACTCAATTAATATGAAGTAGTGTAACCATTAATACATTTTATACAAGTATATTATAAAGTAATTAACTTTCCAAAAAAAAAAAAAATGTATTCTTTAATCTTATCAACATTTTATAGATTATAATAACTCTTAAATCATTTTAGTAAGGGGGGAGTTGACACTCTTAAAGTCAATGATCGAACATCATCCTTCAACGTCTTCTTTATTAATTGATTTAGCATCAAATTTATTCGATAAAGACATAAGATGCTATAGGATAGTTATGTTGTACATACTTATCTTAAATATTCCAATTTGACAAGTGTCTATTTTTTATTCATTGCTTATTTTTAATTTAATTTTTTTTACGAATTTTACAGTATAAAATTATACTAGTATACAGTTATCCTTAAGATGTGATACCAATAAAAATGATTAAACACTATAAAAAATAATTACTCCACAAGCATTCACAAGAAATGCACAAGCTCATTACACGCATAATTATATAAACATCGATTATAAAATTTATATGTAAAGTTATACTTTGTTTAAAATAAGGTTAATGATAATTAAGTTTAATAACGGCGTAAGAATTCACGAGCCAAGCAGGTTTAATCGTCACTCTTTATTTTTAATTACTTGTTATAATCCAAATACATTCATAAACATTATTAAATCAAATCACTATATATATAATCGATCTAATAACTAACTTGCCATATCATTGTCATACATTGCATCTTATCAAAGCAAATAAACCCAAGAAAAAACTTACGCGTTTTAAAAACCTTTCAAGAAAATGTTGGCAATGTCTCCTTTATGCCCTACTACTTTAGGATGGGAGTATCCCTCAGAATTAGACACAAACCAAGAATTTGATAACTTCGATTTTGATATCGATATCGATTCTATGTTTCTTGCTAATCACTCATCTTCTCAAGCACAAGATTGTGGAGTTAATCATCAAGTATTGTCTAGTGATCATGCTAAGCAAAGCGAATCGCCACAAGGTACAAGCTCAACAGATCAATTTGATGATAATCCTTTGTTATCGAAGAAGCTTAATCATAATGCAAGTGAGAGAGACCGAAGAAAGAAGATCAATGACATGTATTCCTCTCTACGTGCTTTGCTCCCTGCAACTGATCATAGGGTAAGCACTGTTTTTTAGAACAATTATTTTTTCTATCATTTCCTCTAATTTTTACAAGAAAAAAGGTTTATAGCGTATTTATAACATACGGAGTATAATAAAATTGCTCTTTTATAAGGAAATTCTTTTATTCGAACTAGTACAATATTTACCGCTGTTAAGACAAAGTTATTAGGTATAAACTATAAACTATAGAGATATATTTTCGTGTCAATTATTTTTGCCTTGACTATAGTAAATATTATTTTGGAAAAACCATTACTAGGTTTTGTCAATTAATTGACATGATTTTTTACAAGTTGATGTAAAAATTAAAATTATATTTTGCCATTATCCAACTTACGTTATTCTTACGTCCAAATTAAATATGTTACATATTATTGCAATCATTAATTGCTTTCTAACATGCTTAAATTATGTTGCAGAAAAAACTAAGCATTCCAGCAACAGTTGGACGGGTGCTTGAATATATACCTCAACTACAAAAGGAAGTGGAGAAACTAGCTCGTAAGAAAGAAGTAATTTTATCAAAAAAATCAGCATTACAAGGAAATGTTGGGAAGATTATTCAAGAAGAAAACCCCAAAAAATGCATAGTTAATGAAACGACGTCGTGTTCAATTTCTTCAAATAAATTGGGTGATAAAGAAATGGTGATTCAAATATCGACATTTGAAATATTATCAATTTGTGAGGTGCTTTTGGTGCTTGAGAAGAATGGTTGTATTGTCATTGATGTTTCATCTTTTCAATCTTTTGGAGGAAGGACTTTCTACAATATCCATTTGTGGGTAAGTTTTCTAATTGATTTCATTACTATAGAACATAAAAGAGGCTCTTTCTTATAATAGTACATTGTGAATTAGTGTCTAGGACTTCGAGGAAAAATTGAAATAATCACTAGTCCAAACTATGGTTGGTCTACTTTAAAAGTCGTCAATAATTTTGAAATTTTAAAATTGTAATTTGAGTTACTTGTTTGTTTATTTACCCTATCAAACCCATGTAAAGTAAAGTATCATACTATCACGTGACACATTATTATTTACCTTAGCTTACTTTTATTTTATAAGGTAAGCATTAAATTAAGTACTTGCATGTTGTTGTATGTAACAGACGGAAGGAGCTCAAGGAAGCTACAACGTAAACTTCGAGAAGTTAAATGAAGTGTTGTTGTCTCTGCTTCAAGAACAAAAGCAGATGCAAATGCAGATGTATTCCTAATGTATTTGGTTGAGGAATAATAACCAATTCAAGTATATAACTCGTATATGCAAATGCTTTTTTTTTTTTTTCGTTTTGCTTGTTGTATACAGAGCTATAAAGGATATAAATAGTGGAGCCGCTTAATCCAAATTCTAGATATCAACTTACAAGATTTTATGGTCTAAGTTAATTTACATTTATGTAATTTAAGTGTTTTAAGAGCAGCTATAAAATTTATTGAGATGTGTAGAACTCTAGATTTCAATCACACATTAATCTCATTTGATGTTAAAAAGATGCCTATAGATATCCATTCAAGTATACGACGAATAGATTTAAAACAGCTTTAGCAAGAAAGATGTACTTCATTGTGAATAAAAAAAAGCATGCCTTCATTAGGTGTTCGGGTAGAGCACCTTTTTTTTTTTTTTTTTGGGAGTTTTTTTTTATATATATACTCCGTACATGAGTGCTTTGTATAGTATAAAACTCCGTAATTAGTTTTTAGATTCGGGCGATGCCCCAAGTTATCACATTAATTTCATGATTGAAATCCTTATTTATATTTAATTTTAATAAAATAACATATAATAATAATATGGTAATAGCTTAGTGGCTAACTCTATATTTTTAAAATTTAAGGTCATGGGTTCAAATCTTAGTGAATGAAAGACTCGATTGATTGAGAAAGGTGCCACGTAGCAACTAAACTTCTTTAGGAACGCTTTTTAATGTATAGATATAATATACTTGAGTGGGAACTTGAAACTGTTGGACTTTGTTGGGCCAAGCATGAGGAGAGACAACTAATACATTAGTGAAGTTCCATCCTAAAACCATATGAAAATCATATGGTTATATTATATATTTATACGTTATATATGTAAGCTAGTCACTTTATTTTCAAAAACTTTTTAGAATTGATGTCAAATGATATGGAGTATAACTATTTTTATTGCATCGTATAGAGTTGTGAAAAACCAACCTGATTTAAATATGGCCCAAACAAATCCTAAAAGACTCAAACCTAAATTTAATCCATATACACACTAGCCTAACATGACCCAAATTTGATACGACTTGAACACACAAGATCCGGATCGAATCTAACTTACACGCCTGATTCAATAGCTCTAGCTATAAGTCTCTTGAAAGATTTGAAACATAAGAGGGTATGCTAAGAACAAATTATTAAGTGGAAACCAATTCAAATTGAAAGTATAACTATTAATTTAAGGGTAAGAGAGGAAGGGACACTAAGATTGTGAATTTTGAAGATCATATATATTAATCTGATAATTGATTATAGATCATATAAATGTTTAGGCATTTTTTGATCAAATTATATCATTATTTATAATAGTAATTTGAATCTTGGGTCAAAATCTCCCTGACTTTTAATACGTTTGGGAGAATATATAAAAATTGAATGTCGTGATGATAACTTTACTGAGTAGTATAAACTTTAACCTTTAAAAGTTTTAACACATAATAACTTTTTGATGTTTGCTATGAATGTTTATTTTTTTTTTAAAGTGAATTACTTGATTCATAGCCACAAATCTAAAAATAGAAAATTAAGCTTTCTATGTTGGATACTTTTAAAAGTTTTAATAAAATACAAATATGATAGTTGACAGGTATATCTGTACTTCCTTGATATATATCTAATCTCGATGAATTTTCAAAGTGACCAAATCCAATGGAAAATAATTAATACTTCGTAATGATTACAAATTAAAGAGTAAAGAAAGGCAGGTCAAGACTCAATAAGAGATGCATATAACAATATCAACTACTAGCCATTTCATGCTTTGTAAAATTGCTCCTTTTGCTTTTGCATGCTTTGGGACAAAAAGAAAACATGCAAAAACACTTTCTAAACAATACGTCCCCTCGTCTCCAAGCACATCACGTTCTATTTTCCTTTTGCAATTTGCAAGCTTATACATGGGCCGATACGTTAATAGTCGGTGGCCTGGTGCCATTAGTTTCCTAGTTATTAGCCATGTATACCAAAATCGATATTTAGTTGTATTGAGCATTATTCGAGTTTATTGTCAATTAGTTTATTATAAATTAAAATTTGAATCAATACTATTATAATAACCATATAAATTATAATGTTGTTATTATTATTTTTTTTCCAGAACAATTATATTACAGCGAGACAAAATTGAATTATTTTGGTAGGGCAACATTATGGATTTAAATTGTATGATCAGTCAGGAATCGATTTTTATAATATGTGCATTACAGTTCAAAAATTAAAGTTTTCTTAAAGTAGAATGATTTATGTTAATTATAAATCGTTACTTACTTCTTTCAGTTTCTTTTAATTTCGCCTTTAAAAATTGAGACTTAATAAGCAAGTTCCTGCATGAGTATATTTTTCTTACATAAATTGATTAATACTCTTGGATCAAGATATTTCTCTATAAAAAAATATTTTAAATGGGACAAACATGAAGGATAGGAGGGAATACCTGTATTTTATTAGAACTAACAATATATATACATTATTATTGAATCTTAAGAAGTTTTGATGATGATGGATATGCAAACTTCAACTAATGCGATTTCTCTAAGTATTGAATTAAAACAGGTGAAATTGACTTTGAAAGTGGAAGAGTAACCTATCTATGAAGATCCAAGGAGAAACAAAAGAAAGACAAAGAGATAGAAGAAGAGTTCATCATTGGAACTAGAAGTGATCCCTAACACGATCACAAAGAGAAGCTTCCTAACAGGAGCTTTAAAGCAATCTGAGAAGACTAGCTTGGACTGTGTTGAAGAAGCAAGTTCCACAAGAACTTGGACTGCGAGTTCCAGCAAGGAGCTTGAGTGTTGAAGACAGCAGGAACTTGATCCTGGTCTACGTAGAGCCCAAGTATTCATACAATGCGAAGCTTGATGAGGCAATTCGGCAAATAGACTAAAAGTCTTTTAATTAAGGTTTTTATTAAGTTTATTTTTACTAGGATTGCTGTAAATATGTTTGGTTAATTATGCATGAAATCTATTAGAAGCGTGGCAAAGCTTAATAATATGGAAAGTTTTAAAAAGATAAGTTTTTAATTTATGGAAAAGATCTTTGACAGATTTTATGAGATAAAATTTGGTTTGCAAAATAATAGTCTTTTTCTAAATTCTATCTTTATTGAGTTTTCCAAAAGATTAATTTCACATTGGGTTTTATAAAACGGCAGTTTTCATTATTTTATCTTTTAAGAAAACCCTACTTTACATACAAGTGTTTCTTGTATACTCGTATAAAGGAGTGATCATAATTGTTACAACTTTTGAGTTTATGCGTGAAAATCTGAAGACTGCTTAAAGAGTAAGTTTGCCAAGTTCATAGCTTTGTCATATTAGTTTTGGATTTCATGTGTAGCTTTCCAATCACATATTAGTGTCAATAGTTTGTATTGTTTTGGGTATTGGGTGAGTGATTAGCTTTTGCATACAATGTGGTAGGCTTTGAGAGTGAAGTCGAGTGTTTAGTACGTACTTTGGGAGTGCTGTGTGGAATCTAAGTCCGGGACTTAGGTTGGGTTGGATAGGGTCCTATCGAGTAGCAAGTTCAGTCAGGAACTTGTGAGAAAGATCTGCGATTGTAATAGGTTGTAACTAGGAGTGTTGCCCTATTATAGTGAAGTGTTTGGTTTTGAAATTCCTTGGAGGGTCGAGGTTTTACTTCCAGTTGGGCCCTGGAAGGTTTCCTCATAAAATCCTGTGTGCATTGCAAGTTCCTTTAATATTCTATTTTATATTTCCGCGAAAAGCTGCCACTGGGAACTCACTACAATTCACCCCCCTCTTGTAGAAGTTCTTCTCAACTAAAAATTATAAGTTTTACAAATACTTTCTATGAAATTTTGGTTAACAAGGATCATAATATTTTTACCTGATTTATATTAAACTTACTCATAATTAATTTTTTGATCACTAACATCGATTATACCTATTAAAAATTAGTTTTGCCAATTGAAACTATGTACAATCTAAATTTATTAGATAACAATTTTTTGAGGGAAATTTTATTAAAAAACATGATTTTTCTTCATTATATTGTTATAGTGTACTGTGTAAATATTCTTAAAAGTTATCAATTTTTACAAATTAACAGTAATTTTTACTAAATACATTATTGCAACAAAAGTTAAATTGGGGAGGCAAGGATTGGATGTTGTTGTTCACTGTGACCTTTGCAGGACACGAGAGGAGGATTTACAACAACTGTTCAGATTTTGTAGCTTTGCACAAGATGCATGGAGGGCTAGAATACTCCAAATCCACTTAAAAGCTAATAATGCAGACCAATCAATCTTTGATTGGATTCTGTACTATATCCGGCTGTTAGGATGGTTACATTGGGCATAGAACTACCTTTTTTTATAGCTAACCCTTTGGGGTTTGTGTATTGCGAGGAATATTAGGGTTTTCTGCCTTCAGGGGGTTGTAAACTTGTCAACGCCAGCTATTATTTCTGAGGGCTTACGGCAGCAAGGGTTGTTTACTAAACAGTTGGAGGATAATTTAAGGTGTCTTCACCCACCAGAGATTATGTCTGTTTATCCGCCTTGGGTTATGCGTGCAATTTTGCATGATGGAGTAATCTTGGTTGATGGATCTTGGAACAACCATACTTATAGGTCAGGAATGGGATGGTGTCCGGAGATTGGGGGATCAGGGCCTCATGGTTTTTTTTGGGAGGAGCTTACTATGGCTTGGCACTTTTAGCGCTACACGTGGAGATGAATGCCTGTCTTGAAGGGCTTCGATGGGCTACCAACAGGTGTTTACAAAACGGCTATTTCACCAAATGCCACTGACAAATTACGAAATTCATCAAATGCCATCGAACTTTTCAGAATTCACCAAATGCCATTGACAACTAGTATATTAACACAACGTGCCATTAATGATGCCAGGACGTTAGTTGGCCGTTATTGCGAAAATACTATTTTACCCTTTCTTTGTGTTTAATGCCGCCATTAAGAAGTTGACTGTCTGACTTCTCTTTTTTCAATTATTCAATTGTTGTTGGACCTTGTTCTTCCATAACTTCTCCCCTGTTCTTCGAAAGTTCACCAAAACTGAAACCTTGAAATCTCTGGCAACGAAGAAGCAAAGTTGGAGCATTGAACGACGGAACTCTGCAACAAGTTCGAACCTTTTGGTGTTCTTCATTCTGGGCGAACCCAGAAGTGCGAGGAAGTAGTGCCAGAACTTGAAGGAAGTTTGAAGTGCAAAATTCAGTTTGAGGGGTTGGAGATAGCACGCAAGGTAATAATCTATCCATCGATACTCTATTTCGCTTTTCGATTCTGATTTTTTTACGAAAATTGTGTTAGGGTTAGGGTTTTGCAAGATGATCAGTGCAATCTGTGTATTTGAATTGGCCTTTGTGAAATATTGAAAAAATGCATGTTAAAAACTGGAATTGTGGGTATGAATCTGTCAATGTGTGTTTTGGGGTAACCCGGTTTGTGTTTATCGTAGTAATTGTGTGCTTGAGAGTTAAATTTGCGAGTTGATCAGTATATTTGAGTGCATATGTGTTTGTTGATATGAATGATGTGTGTTGAAGTGCATTGTAGTAATAAGTAATTTGTTGTTCTTAGGATGAGTTCAGTGTGGCTTGATGTTCATTACAAAGACCAGGGGTTTGATGTGAGGATTGAGGATACTGACAGAACAAGTCTAATGGACTTGTTTGAGTACATGTTTGAGGATTCAGAAAGGCAAAATGTGATCCTTCCCAAATACTTTAGTTTGTATGTAATGCCTCCCATGACTAATAGGAAGTTAGAGTTAACTGGGGATACTCAAATGCTGCAAATGTGGGATTGGTATGAAGGTAGGGAAACAATACAAGTGTTCTTAGAGGAGAAGAGTGGACCTAGTGTGGTGTTTAAGGATGTTGTAGCTAGTTGGGAAAAAAGGCTTAAGGCAAAGGCTGAGAAGGAAAGAATAGAACTGGAAAAGGCCAAGAGGGTGGTTGAAGAGCAGGAAGCTGAGAGGGAGCTTATGGAACATCAACAGTATCAAGTTGCAGTTGAGGTTCCTGTTGTAAATGCAGAGGAGATAAATGATGTTGAATATGTTAGAGTTTTTGCCACCCCAGAAGCTGATGTGGTATTTCCTGGGGCATCACAGCCTCAACCTGAACAAAGTACACAACCACCAACTCCAACAAAAAACTCTCAACCAGCCTCTCCTTTTAACCAGCCCAAGAAGCCATCAGCTAGGAAAAAAAGCACTCCTAGGAAAAAGAAAACCACTCCCAAAAAAAGATCCCAACCCCCTCCTCAACCACAACCCTCCACACCAGTCCCTGAACCACAACCCTCCCCACCTGTCCCTGAACCACAACCCTCCCCACCAGTCCCTGAATCACAACCCTCCCCACCAGTCCCTGAATCACAACCCTCCCCACCAGTCCCTGGACCACAACCCTCCCCTGATCCTTCCCATGTACCTGTCAGTGAAGAAACAGAAGTCCCACCTCCACCTCCACCATCTGCTCCAGCAAAAAAGGGGAGATCAAGACCTGAGGGATTTAGGTCAAAAAAGACTGCTTCTAGCAAAGGTAAGGGGGTTGGTGTCAGTCTGAGGAGATCAGCAAGGAACATGGCTACAAATGTTCCTGTCAGTGAAGAAAACTCTGATGAGTTTGGAAGTGACAATGAGGATGATGATTATATACTTTCTAGCAGTGAGGAAGATGATGATGAGGCAGATCTCTGTGATTTCATAGAGGATGAAAGAGACACAGATGACCTTCATGATGATGTTCCAGAGAAGCAGTTTCAGGATTTTTTGGATGGCAGTTCAGCAATGGATAAAACATATAAAAATGGCAAAATTTGGACCAATCAGGAGTTTGGATCCATCACTTTAGAGCCATGGCTCATATTTGCAGACAGGCAGTCATTTCTAGATGTGTTTAAGGACTACTGTGTCCAAGAAGGGTTTGGGGTTTATGTAGAAAAGAGTGACCCAACAAGATTGATAGCAAGGTGTGCTATTGACACATGCAACTGGAGGATTCATGCCTCCACTATGAAAGACAAGATCAGCTGGGCAATCAAGTCTCTAACAGGAGAGCATAGTAGTTGTGGGAGATTGGAAATAAATCCAATTGTGAGTTCTCAGTGGCTGTGTAGGCATCTTCAGTCAGACATTCATGCCAATCCTGACATACCAGTTGATGCATTACAGAAACTTTGTATGGAAAGGTTTAGGCTACAAGTGAAGAAAAGGCTGTTGTACAAGGTGAGGGCAATGTCCAAGGAGATTATCCATGGTGGTTATGGGGAGGCCTACTCAGTGTTGCCTAGGTATGCTGAAATGGTGAAGGAGACCAACCCAGGTAGTTATGCCCTGGTCACATGGGGTGAGGCCACTGCAACTGAGCCCCCAAGGTTCAAGGGTTGTTTCTTTTCTTTTGCTTCCCAACTAAGGGGATTCTTGAGAGGATGCAGGCCATTCATTGGCATTGATGGAGCCCACCTGAGTGGACATTTCAAGGGCATTCTGCTAACTGCTGTTGGGATTGATGGGAATAATGAGATTTTTCTCATTGCATATGGAGTGGTGGGTTCTGAGAGTATTGACAGTTGGGGCTATTTTCTTAGGAATTTGAGGTGCTTGTTTGAGAAAGAAGGTTGTAGGAGAGATGATTGGACCTTCATCTCTGACAGAATGAAGGTAATCCACCCTCATATTCTTGTTCTTACATGTCACTCTTAGTTTAGTTTCTCATGTTTAACAATTACTCATTACACTGTTTTGTATGCAGGGGGTTGACACAGCAATTAATGAGACATTCCCTAGAGCAACAAGAAGAGTGTGTTGCCAGCACCTATACATGAACTGCAAGGCTAAAGGATTTAGTGGTTCAACATTTCACAAGCTGTTCTGGATAGCAGCTGATGCATACAACGAGTATGTGTTCAACAAGGCAATGCAAAAGATAAAAGAATACAACCCTAAGGCTGTTGAGTACTTAGAGAGTTGCACTGAGGTCTGGTCAAGGCATAAGTTTGATCCTGCCCTCTGTTGTGACCATAACACAACAAATTTTGTGGAGTCTTTCAACTCATGCACCAAGCCATACAGAGATTTACCAGTTCTGAAAATACTTGAAGGTACGACTATTTTTGCATACTGTTTTGAACCATAACACTACTATGTTTGCATACTGTTTTGAAGCTGAACACACAAAAATATACTGTAATCCATGTTGTTAACACCTTTTTTTTTTTTGCATACTGTTTTGAAGCTATAAGGCAATGGGTGATGAAGAGGATTGGCTCAAGGTTTGACAAATCACTAACCATGGGGGATATGGACCTGACTGAGTATGCAGACAAGATTCTACAAACAAGATCAGATGAGTCAAGGTTATGCTATGCTATTCCCTGCGGTAGGGATGAATTTGAGGTCAGAGACCAACATGTCCATTTTCCCATCAAGCTGAGCACTGGCATATGTGGTTGTGGGAAATGGCAGCATTCTGGACTTCCATGCAAACATGTGCTGAGGGTCATATACCACCAGAGGCTGCAACCAGCAGACTTTGTAGCCCCCTGTTTCAAAGGGAAGGCATACAAGCTCACTTATGCAGAGCATTTGCACCCTATGCCTGACCCATCACAATGGCCATCAGGGAACCTACCTGACATATTGCCCCCTTTGGTGAAAAGAGCTGCAGGGAGACCAAAGAAGCAAAGACAAAGAGGGCCAAATGAATCTAGGAGAGGGAAGAGGCATGCAACAGTAAAGTGCAGCTTATGCAGTGAGTTGGGACACAACAAGGTCACTTGTTCATCAAGGAAGAAAAGGGCTGCAACTGAAGCAAGCACATCAGCCACCACCTCTCAAGCCAACAACAGAAAAAAGAAAGCAGCATGGATGCAAAGTTTCTCCTGTTTTTAGTGCACACCCAGTTTCTCCATGTAATTTTTGAAGATTGACAGTGTTGTGTGTGCTATTTTGTGTAGTATCTTTTGACTATAAACTTGTAATTAAACAGGAAGCATCTTTTGGGTACATGATTTGAACAGGAACCAATTTTTTGGGCACAAAATATAACTTCAGTTTTTATTAAATTTCAATCCAATTACACAATAGTTTACTTCAATATTACAAACATCACTACTACACAAATCAGTACCCCTAATTTAATTATACAATCCACGACTTTCTGCTGTTGCTTGATTTTCTTCTTCAACAGTTTCAATTCTTCATGTACATTGCTTTGGCCTGACCCATCCCTTGCATAACAGCTTCCCCTGCTCTGACTTCCCATGCTTTGACCTTCTTCATGCATCACAACCTTGCACCATTTGAAGCTATCACATGCATCACACTTATAATAAAGCCTTTGGAGATTTGATGTTGATTCTGAGCTTCTAATTGCATATTTTCTACCACAATTGCATATAAAAGTAATGGCATTTGGTGAAATATATAAACTTCTCAATGGCATTTCATGAATTAAGAATTTCATTAACGGCCAACTAACGTCCTGGCATCATTAATGGCACGTTGTGTTAATATACTAGTTGTCAATGGCATTTGGTGAATTCTGAAAAGTTCGATGGCATTTGATGAATTTCGTAATTTGTCAGTGGCATTTGGTGAAATAGCCGTTTACAAAATGTAACTACTTACACAGATTTAGCGTCGACAGTGCATATGTTGATTAATACTAAGGTTACAAATATATATTAGCCTGAAATGAACAGTGGATCACATTCGTCATTTGGGAAAAGGTTTTGACTGGTTTAGTATTCTCAAAGTGCAGCGAGAGACCGTCCAAGCAGCGCATGACCTGGCCACTATGGCTAATAGTAGTTTTACGTCCTTTAATAATTTGTACTAGTTTTTGTTTAGGCCCTAAAAAAAAGAAAAAGAAAAAAAAAATTTAAGGAATGAAATTTATTACCGTCATTCAAAACTGATTTTTTTTTACTGAATATTCACTTAATTAATTCAAGATTAATTTACACACTTTTTATCATCTAATTCAAAAATTGTTTTAACTCTTAATATTGGGAAATTGTTGTAATCACTACTGAAATAATTGAGGTCTCACACCCTCTTACATCCAGTAAAAAAAATCAAGAAATTTCAATCACATTTACTATTTTAATAATAATAATAATAAAAAATAAATGTAACATTTCGTATTAGATTTACATTTAGGTTGAGCTGATGATCAAAAGATAAAAGAGCCTGTCCCAACTTGCATGTATCATATCTTGTTCTTTTTATTCTATTATTATTATTCCCTTTATCTTATATTATAGTATTATAGTGCTCATTTCAATTCTTATGGTTAATAGATTCGTCTTAATATGTAGTTCAATAATATCAATAACTTTTTATAAGTTTTATTATTGCGAATTTAAAGATATTGATGATTAAAAGTTGTTTTTAAAAATTGTGCATATGGAAATAAGCACTATATTATGGGGACGGAGAGCTCAAATAGAGCAGCAATACCCTGTCGATCTCAAATATATCCAGCCAAAAGTCCCTTGATAATTTACATTTTAATTTCTACGATCATCTTTATTTTAGAGTGTGTTATTATTGTTATTATTATTATTATTATTATTATTATTAAGAAAATGTTATACAGAGTGCTAAGGGTTATATGTAAGGAGCTAAAAATGGAAAAAACTAAGGAAAAGCTGAAATTAATAATCCTACCTTTTTTTACTCTTCTTCTTAAAATAGTTCCACTTTTTAATTAACTTATAATTATCCCAACTTTTATACCCGTATTCTTTTAACGGTCCTTGTGACCAGTTACCGGGTAATCAAGTCCTTAATTCCCTATTGACTTAATTTCCCTCCTAATTTAAGAATTCTTTAATCTTCACCAACTACTACTCCTCTGTTAGCGCCATATTACTGCTCTTCCTCTGTTAATTTTTTTTTTTTTCTTTAAAATTTTTTTCGTTCTCCTCGGTGCTCATGTGAAGGCAGTGAACTGAAATCTTGCGTAAAAAGGGGGAAATTCGTGGACTTGGTGTATGAATTCTACAGCAGCAGCAGTAAAGAAAATTCTTATTACAGAAAACATATATAAACCCTTATAATTGTGATTGGTTTTTGTCAATTTCGAATTGATCTGTTGTGAATTCTTTGGTTGTGTATTGATTAGAGTATATTAGGAACTTGTTGATAATTAGGGAATTGTGACGTTTTTAATTTGGTGTTCGTAGTGATTAGTGACTGACCCCTCTTCAATGGCTTCAATTGTTGAAGTCACTCTTAAATTTTGGCATGGTGGGAATTTTAAGAAGGATAAGAATGGTGAATTAGTGTACATGGATAAGACCTTTAAGATGAGAATTTAGAATGAGAAGATAAAAGCTTGTGGGAAATTCGTAACAAAGAACAGAGAAGATGCAGGGAAAGGGAGGAGAATAAAATTGAGAAAAAAAATAAAGGTCATTAATAAAATAACCAACCATCAATGCCACATGGATAGGTGACTGCCAAGTAGGTTAGGAAACCTGCTACTGCAAGTGAAAACAGGTGAAAGACCATTAAAAGAATATGGGTTTAAAAGTTGAGATTATTATAAGTTATTTAAAAGTGGGACTAATATGAGAAGATAGGTAAAAGAGAAGATTATTAATTTCAATTTTTTTCAAAAATTAATGAAAATGTGACATTAATTACATTGATGTGCGTGTGATTTTGTCATGCATTCCTAAATTAATACCAAATAAGGAAAGGTTGTTAAATGGTTATTCATACCTCTAAGGGTTACATATAGCATTACCCTTATTATTATTATAAAACTTGCAATTATCATTAAAAATTAAAGTAAAAAATAAGAGAATAATTTTTTTTTTCTTTTTCTTTTTTTTGAAATATAATGGAATATTTTTTGGAGACTTGTAATTGTGGGGCGGCACCGTGGTAGGCCTTAACTTTGGTCCAAATGAGTTGAGACTTCCACTTCTTGTGGCCTTATATCTTCAAGAGGTCTTGTCTTGTGTTGAACCGAAGAACATAAACCTTTTCTTTTCTTTGTTTCCTTGTCACTTCAAATTCTTTTAAACGTTTATGGAGTACTACTGTACTACCTTAGTTCTTTATTTTCTTTGTTTCATTGTTGAGTCACTTCAAATTTCCTCAATTATATTTGTAATGCATATATAGTTTCTTATCACTAACAACATTTTAAAAGTTGATATTTTAAAAAGTACATAAAGACGAATTAAACAAGATCTCACGTAACTTTGTTTTTCGTTAGATGTTGTAAATAAGTCATTATATATTGTTAAAGTAGAATATGTAAATATAATCAAAGTCAATTTTTTGTAATCATAAAAATACATCGTAATGTATAAAGAACACAAAGATATACTACGTATATGTTATCTATTGCTACATTTATATATATCTCTTATGAAAGTTTTATATCAATTGCAAACTAGCTTCTTCTTACACAAGCTCTGTATCACATGGGTTAAGGGGCCGTTTTGAAACAACCCCTTAACAATGAATGAATGAAATAGTATAAAAAAAAGCATATGTACCTTGATTTTATAACAATATTGTTGATCATGTTCAAATAATCTAAATTTAACTAATTTGAAAATCTTAGGTTGAAAAAACTTGAATATTGGCTCTAGCTTGAATAAAAATATTACAAACTGTTGGAAAAATTGTGTTTAAAGATTAGAATTATGAACATACAAACAAGACAAGAATGCATGAACTGAATTGGTGTTAATTAGTTGTAGTAATCTGGGACCATGTACTATTTGGGTCTTCAGTTGTATGTATTAATCAATTCAGTCAGGCCGCCATGTACTATTTACCATATATATCATATCATATTACTAATAAATAAAGCCGGTTTCACAGCCAGGTCACGAGACAGCGACATTTGACATTCCAGTTTTTCGCCAAGTGTTGCGCCAAGTAGGAAATAAATATGTATTGTTGTGACACATATGATGCTAACTAAGCGATTTTTGGATAGATTTTTTAAGATAAGATAGTATCACAGGGGTTACTCAGTCAGTTTTGTAGGGGTTACTTTGTCCGACCAAATGGTGTGGCTAGCCGCATACAAAATGCATTGTTATTTAATTTATTTAAAAAAATATTAGAAAATCAGTAAAAATAAATTTTAATCAGTAAAATTAATTTTAGTTTGGTAAAAATACTTTTATTTCAGTAAAAATAATTTAAGTTCAATAAAAATAATTTAAATAATAACGTATATCTACAACAAAAATGTAAAAAGTATTATTATACTAATATAAGCCATATGATATTGTATGTCTAGATATCGTACATTATCAGAACGAATTATTCATTATTATTTTTTTTTACGGGATCAGAATGAATAATTTGACCGTATTTTAAAATTTTACCAACCATCTAGGCATTGTCCGGACACAAAACTAGTATATATATTATTTGAATTTTAAACCAAGATGATATGTCGAGGGATTATTGGTTTTCTCATTTTCTCATTTCTCATTCTAGCAATTCCCTATATATATATATATATATATATATATATATATATATATATATAGGTTCACCCTTTGGAGTTTGGGCTAATTCGGATTCAGGGCTCAATTCTAGAAGGTTAGGTTACAGTCTCCTCCCAATTGTTGTTGTAGAATATCGAACACGCAGTCCTCCATACCATGTGCAACCCCAATCACCACTACATCAACAGTCAATTGGTACATGTAAGTAGTTGGAATTCGAATAATTAAATATATAAAATATAACATTCATTACACTAATCTAGTGTTCTACGCGTGATTTTGTCATGCATTTCAAAATTAATATAATTTTCTCTTTTCATAAAACTTAACTATAACTCCAACACATATCAAGTTGAAAATTCTTAAGATTTAGATTGGTTGATTAACACTTTAAGTGAGGGATAAACACATTCGACTACATAATAAACATATTGGGCAATGAGTGGAAGTGTCAAAAATTGACCCGACTAACCTAACCCGAAAGCAAACCGATCAAAGTTCTCCTTTAAATTTCGACTTGTATGAACAGAATAATTTATCATGACTCAAATTTAACATAAACCCTACTCAGCCTCACCGAATCCGATCCATTTGTTCGAATTTGACCCAATAATTTAATATATTTTGGGTATTCCATATAGAAGGTTTGACTCTTTTTTTTTCTCCTTTTTTTTAAATTTTTTTTTAATTTTTTTTTATTTTTTCTTTCTTTCTTTTTTCTTTTTTCTTTTGAGCAAAAAAGGAGGTTTGACTTAAATTATACTCGAATAATGTTAGGAGTGTAGGACTATATGTACAACTATTTATGTATAACTATTGTTAGGAGTATAGGACTATATGTACATATAGGACTACGGATCGAATATGGAGGGGAGAAAACCTACTCAAAGAGTAAAATGTTAAACCCCTTTAAAATTTATATTTCAAAGAAAAAAACAAGTCATTTTTAAACAAAAAGACTTGGAAAATGACAGCCATTGAGAAAGTCTGGCCTGAAGTTTGTTGATACCAAAGAAAATCTTTCATTCAAACGTCAAAGAATGATTTTGAGATGAATTGGTAAAGTAAAGCTGTGACGTAACAATTTTAACGTCAATTAAGTAGGTAACTTTGTTCATAAAAAGTAGATTAATTGAATGAAGGCCATCTTCTAGAAAATACTAAACAGTTAAAAACATAATCATCACAGGTTTCTTAAATAATTATGACATTTTTAACTCTTACAAATATTATAAGTTGAAAATGAGGGATACTTCAAGTAGTTAGAACTAGGAATGAGCATGGGTCGGATACCCGTACCATTAATACTAATAGTTTGGGTACCCGATATTCAATAATAAATATGATATCCATTAACCGAACCGATAAGTTCGGGTACCCGAACTTCGAGTACCCGGATTTTTAGATTGGTTATCGGGTACCAATATGCTATCCAATAATGAAAATTTAGACTTTATAATCTAGTTATTATGATATAATTCAACACTAATTAACAATAATACCACATGATCATGACCAAATTACTAATAATATTACTAACCATTTGAATTATGAAGTGAAGTAAGAGTTTAGATTTTGGATAAATAGATTTAAGTAGGAAAAAAAAAATGAAAAATTGCTTATCGGATCGGATTGGGAAACCGTTAATTTTAAAATGATACCCAATAACCGTACCCGATAACAAATTATCGGATCGGATACCGAACCGTTATGGTTATCGAAACGGGTACCCTAATTTTCGGTTCGGTTACGGTTCCGATTTTCGGGTTTTCGAATAATTTTGCTCAGCCCTAGTTAGAACTCCCCTTTCGATTCCAAGTGATCGTGATCAATTCTCATCACCCGTCCTAGTGGCTCTCTAAACACCAAAAAACAAATATTATAAGTTGAAATTAAAAGGTGCAAATCACTTAAACAAATTAGTTTTAGGTTCAATAAGTTGGGTTAAAAGTCCAATAAGGTACAACAAGCAAGTTCTACTCGTAATAAGGTTTAATTAGGCCCACTTCTACATTTATTCTCTCTACCACTTGCAATTAGGTCTAATAAGTTTCATTAGAATCCAATCTGTTCCAATAAGTTTCAATTAGACTTAATAAGTTTAAAAAAATTCAATTTAAATAAGTTCTTGAAATTTCAGGTGAAGAGAGCGTACAATAAATTTAACATTAATTAAAAAGACCTATTGATGTATAATTGGTCATGCATTTTTTCTAAATTAAAACTAAAATGTATTGAATGCTTAAATTATATATAGTCGGAGGTATACACTTCCTTGTTGTTTTTAAATCACAACGTTAGAGATTTTTTGCTTGTTGATGCAAATTTATAAATTTAATATCTTAAGTTGTATTCTAATAAAGATTATTTTTTAAAAAAAACCCTAATATTTTAAAAGTATTTTTTTTTGTTTTTTTTTAATCGAATAAGATCCCACGTCACTATTGTTTTACCAATGCATAAATCACAGAAGATGATTAAATGAGTGTGTATGAATTATATAAATTTTCATACTTTACAATTTAAAAAGAATGGAAGAAGTAACAATGTAACAAAATAAACGTTAAAACGTCTTTTATGTTTGTTAGATAATTAGATAACAAAATAAGGTTAAGCTTTTACCGTTACTTGAGATATAAAAACATACTTCGTATACAGTAGCATTATAGCCCCTTAATTGTTGGTCGATCTTCCGCGGAAAATGGTGGGGGGTTTTGGGGAGGAAGGAACATTATTGGAGTCATAGTCCTAGCTAGTTCCATCCCACCTTGGTTGGACCAGGTGATATAGGCTGGTTACATGGACCCACACTCCAATCATCAACCTGCTTCTAATTCATGGTGGTCAGTTAACTTTAATGCATGAAGAAGCATCTAGAATATGGTACCATGTTTATACAATAACAACTCTAACAAGTACTCAGCTCGTACGTACTAAGATATACGTGGAGCGATAATAATCAAGTAATAAGGATTATATTGTATCTCACAATAATGAAATTTTGGGATCAATCTCTATTAGGGACAACTTTGGGGCTGAGAATTCTCTAGCCCATCCCCCTTCCCACCCCACCCCTTTTAAGGAGCCTTATCTGTTAACTTGATCAGGTTGATTTGTGAAGAGGTTCTGGTCCGATAGAAAGTCTTCTCCTCATCTACAAAAATATAAGGTGTAGATCCATAAATTAATTATTAGCCACTATCCTCAGTGCTATTTACTCATGTATATGTGCGGGGACCGTTCAAACTATATATATATTACGGCCACACAAACTTATTGCAATAATTGAATTTGTATATAATTCTTATGTTAAGATCGATATGTATTTGAAACAAGATTGTTTTATGTATGTGCCCCTACCCTAATTGAGATTGACAGGCTAAGATATATATGTAATACATATCTCAAAATAAAAATTGTTTAATTGCATGAAGAGTTGAAGACTGTAGTGTAGTAGTATGAGTCAACCCATAACCCATATCTTAATACTCATGTATGCAATATGCGTCATTGGTTATTTGTATCAAGACATAAAAATAGCAGACAAGAAATGAAATCTTAATATAATTGCTGTCCAATAAGTCCACAATTTCTCCATCTTTATTCCACATTTATATGGACCCCATCATAATATAAATCCCCTTCATGTCATTATCATATACTACTAATTTCTCTTCCCATATATAAACCTCTAACAAATTAAATGTAGTTAAATTTGAGTAAATAAATCTTATACATATTTTTTTTTTTTAGTCTATTTGTAATGGTAATCATGCACAAATGAAGCAATATTCCATGAAAAATGAGACCCAAGTTTTGTGAAGGAAGTGGGTTTGGGTTGTTTATGGGGATGCTAGTAATAGCCATGTTTTTGCTAGTTTTGCCACAAGTATTGCCGCCAACGCTACCGCCACCACCGTCGTTGCTACTTTTTCTTCCGGTCATAATAATGGTGGTGTTGTTGCATTTTGCCATACACTCACCACCACAACTTCCTACTGTTATTGATCCTGATCATGCCGTGACTACGGAGTTTTAACTTTTGAGTTATTGTTCAAGCAATATTCCCTAGTTCTTTTTTTTTTTTTTTTTTTGAGGAAATCCTTAGTTCCTAATTTCAACTTAAATATGCATATATTTGAAGTCCATTGTTTTTTTCTTTAATCCTTTTAGGTTATAGGTATGTAAAAATTATTTTATAGAAGTCTCAAAAAGAGATTATGTATTTTTTTTTTTTTTTTGAGGAAAAAGAGATAATGTAATTAATAATCAAGATTTGATTTCAGATCAACTTTGAGTAACTAAGCTTAGCTTGAACAATTGTTTGCTTTATTTTGTATATTTCTCTTTCTTTATAAGATATTTCTATAGTTTAGTAAAATGGGCAGTCATTTTTCCACGAAAGAAATAAACTTTTTCAATGAAAATCACCATATAACATATAGTTCTCAATATTGATATATGCGAAAGAAATAAATTATTTGTGAAAGAATCACTTGCCAAATAATGTAAAAGGATTAGTGTATTTTGTGTTTGGGGTGAAGGCTTAGCTTTAAAGTCAATTTTACTGTCAAACATGGATATATGATACAATAATTAACTTCATAAGTTAATACTGGAGTTTGATTGGTATGGAGAAGTGAATCCTTTGTTTTGATGATAGTATGGTTTATTGAAAAATTGAAAAGCCTCGCAAAATTGATCTTAAATGATAATAAAAACATAATGATTTTCACAAGTATGAAAACATTTTGCTGGCTCATTTTGAATTAGGAAGGGAAACGAAAGCCTTTTCAATTTTTTTTTTTTTTTTGTTTTGTTTTTGTGTGTAATTAGTTTATTAGTTCATTTAGTTGGTGTCTTTATATCCCCATAAGTTTTCCTTATTAGAAGTGAAACAAAGATAAGTATAAAAGTTTTAATTAATACATTATAAAACTATGCCGTACCTTGTGTTTGAAAAAGTATTCTACTCATTTAGGTTATCCATACTCATAAGTTTTCCTTATTAAAAGAGAGATAAGGATAATTACTACTTTAAATAAATATGCATAATGAAACCATGAACTGAAGTATACTAGATAAGTAAATTTTTGCACTTCACATATGACCTTAAAAATCGTAAATGAGTTTAGATATCATGTTTGTGGCGGCAGAGCTATCATCTTTACAACACAAGTGATTTCAGATGAATTAAAACTAATTCTTAATAAAATGTAAATAAATTTTTAATTTTATATCATGTCAGTAAACATTAGATAGACTTTTATGATATTAAAATCTAAAACAATTAATATTATATATACATTATATTGCACATATATATATGTATATTATATATATAATATGGAAAATCCTTCAAATTATTTTTACCATTAGCCAGGGTGGAACCTTTAGCACCTCACGTATGGTCTTAAAAACTGTATTTTTAGGTGGATATACCAAAGGTTGTTAACATAATAGTAATGATTGATGTGAGTAGGACGGAGGACTAGCATGAAAGAGATTTAAAAATCATTAATATTTGCAATATGAACATTATTATATATGTTTGTGAGATTAAAATAATGATCAAATACTTACTTCGCTATATATATACAGTATCAACAATATGATAAGAGGGCAAAACCCTTTCTACTTCCCAAAAACATTGCAACTCCAGTGCTTACCCCATTCATAGCTCCAAATATAAATCGTTGATTAGGAGAGTGAATGTGTGCAATGATTGGCGATATTACAACAAGTTGATTTAGCAATGTTGTAACATCCATCCATAGAGAATTCGTGCCTCCACAATTGTTCTTGTAGCTATAAGAGGATTAGAGTTTTGTGTGTTTAGCCAAAGACCGTGAACAATGAATTGAAGGATTTCGAGCTAATATGTTACTGCCAAAACATGGATTTATGGCACAATAAATGACTCTATAAGTCAATACTAATATTCGAACGCTCGTAGAATTGGTCTTGAAGGAAAATAAAAACAAAATTATGATGATACTCACCAGTACGAAAATATTTTGTTGGTTCCAATTCATTTTGGATTGTGAAGGAAATTAAAACAATACTTGTGTGTTATAGAGCATAAAACTAGAACTAAAGAGAATTACTACTTATAGATAAGCTTATATATATCATCACTAAGATCATTACTAACACTATTACACATCGAGGGCGGAAACGGTTTTGTTGGGTGTGTACGTAATTGATTTGTTATTAGTTCATTTTTTGAGTTTGGATCGGGGATTCAAAGCGAGTAAGTTACATTAGTTCTTGTTGAGTTCCGAATTGATAGACAAGTTCAGGGTAGAAACTTGTGGAAAAGATCCGTTTATAAGTAAGTTATAATTAGGAGAGTTTGACCTATTATAATAAAAGAGGATTTTAGATAAATCCCTAGAAAGTCAAGGTTTTACTTCCAGTTGAACATGGAAGGTTTCCTTATAAAATCAGTTATTGTCTTCTGAATAATTCAGCTTTTGTTTTAATTTCGCAAAAAATTGCCTATATGGATTGGAATCCACTATAATTCACCTTTCCTCTTATAGTAGTTCAAAAGGTTTAATTAGTCTCAATTAGCATATTCAAATACAATTTTGAGATCAGTTTCGTAGTAGTACATGAAACACTTCTTAATTGGTGTATAATTAATATTATGAAGCTACTATTTTTCACTTTTAATCAACACATACTTTTTGTCTTTTGTTTTACTTCCTAAAAGATGTGGCTATTAGGGTTGTGAATGAAGTTGGAGACTTAATCACATAGAAGAGAAATGCTTCACATTACTTGTGTGTGTAATTGTTGATCCTATAATAGAACTCCCCCCCCCCCACCTCTTCCCCACTAATCAATAAAATTATGGAAAATTATAGAGTTCGACCTCTAGTTTTGTAGAATTTCACATGGTAGGATTTTTAATTTTTTTTTTTTTTTTTTTTTTTTTTAATTTCTTAGTTCATGACTTGGGCTACACCCATTTATGGTCGTGGTGTTGGCTGCACTAAAACGGTAAAGCCATAATTTAGTCTAATTTGCCTTACAAAAATAAATACTGAATTGGGGAGAAAAATGAGAATGTATTATTATTACTCGTATGTCACAAATTCTTATATGTGGTCAGCTATTATAGGGTTATGTCGTCAGTGTTACAGGGGTTACTTCATTCATCAGTGTTATAGGGGTTACTTTTTGTTCTACTACAAACGACCGCTTGATGTGGCCAACCGCACACAAAACTTGCTATTTTTTTTAATAAAGAATGTATAATTATTTAAATTAATATAAAATTTAATCTAAGGAGAAAATCCATTAATTATAGTTGTAACCGCAACTTTAACACGCCCAATATTATCTCATTCTCTTCAAACCCCATTGAAATTTTCATCTCATATTCCTTCCACCAATTAAAACATTTATCACCCAATAAATAAAAGTAAATCTCCTTGCCTTGCACAAATTTTCTAAAGTTTTTCTTTTCAAAAAATAGGATTGAACTTAGAGAGCAAGGGTTTCAAAAGCCTATTTATTCTTTGAGTTTTTTATATCAATTTTTTATTAATTTAATCTACAATGACTAATCACAAAAACAGTCAATGCATGAGTTGGAAATCCGCCATATTGATGGTGGTTTTCACGGTGATACTTGTAGCAACACCACACGTACTCGTGGATGTTCCGCCACCGCCGCCGCCGATTATCCTTTGTATTCCGCTTATCATCGTTGCTATCCTCTTTTTCTTGGGTTTTTACATGCCCTATAAACTCCCTGATCATCCTAATATTGTTTTTCCTTAATTTGATGATATTGTAATAACTTGCAAATAACTTGGTATTAATTAATTAATAGTTATTAAAATATCTTCGTTGTGACAATAATCCTTGTCTTTTTCTTTATATGTACGTACTCCATGAATCTTATCTTTGCTGATTTTGCTGACTTTTTCATTCTTACTAATGTGAATTAGGAGAATAATTTACATAATTAATGTCAAGTAATACGCCCCATGTACATGCATGCATGTTAGTTAAAAAAAAACAAGTTAAGTATTATTTACTATTTATTGGATTATTTATCACTATTTGTAAAAATTGAACGCGTAAATTAAAAGAATTTAGGTCACCATTGACCCCATTTATCTGATGCACAAACGGAAAATACAAAACCAATTAATTTTTGATGGAAATCTCATACGATTGTTTTCCCTTAATTTTTTTTTTCTAACTCACTTGCATTATATGCAGTTTTATTGCTTATGTGTGAACAATTATATGATTATATTTATAATTACTTATAAGTTTAAATAATTAAAATTTGATATTCGAATACCGCACATTAAAACAAATCTAACAAGATCACATATTATATAATTTAAGTTTTGTATATTGGTGATGAAATACGATTAATGTTTTTGTAGTTTGACCCATGAATAATAAGTGAATAAAACAAAAACGATTGAATGTAGAACTCTCTCTGTTTTAAAATAAATGCCCTACCTTGACAAGACGAGTATGCCAATGCATAACTTTAACTAATAATATCTTTAATTATTAATTGAAACTATAAATTATAAAAAGTTGATATTTGAAAAGTAACATTGAGATGAATCTAACAAATACCCAAGTGACTATTGCGTATAATTTTTCTTATATACTTGTATATTAACATTGGTCAAAATAATTATATGATTATGTCATTTTGTGAATTGTGCAAAAAGTTAAAATCGGATTGAAACAAAGGAAGTACTCCCTCCGTCCCATAATACTTGGGACGTTGGGGTGGACACGTAGTTGAAGAAAATTATAAGTGGGTTTATTTAAAAAATTTGTTTATTATATAAAGAATTCTCTTTTTGTATTTTTATATTTTAAGAAAACAAAAAGTGAAGGAGGTGGAGTAATGAGGAGAGAGAAAATGTTGGATTTAATTAGTTTTTGGGGTTTGTGGTCCCAAAAAGAGTATAGGAAAATATTTTTTTTATTAGTGGTCTCATTTCATATTTGGTAACGTGTCAAGTATTTTGGGACTGACGAAAATAGGAACTGTGTCAAGTATTATAGGACGGAGGGAGTATATAAACTATACAAATTTTTACATGTGGTTGGTCACACCGTGTAGCAGGAGTTACTTATTCAGGGGTTACTTATTATTTAATAAGTAACCCCTGCCGACCAAGTAATCCCTATAAGTAACCCCTGAACAACTGAGTAACTTCTGAATAAGTAACCCATAATAGACTGAGTAATCCCTGAATAAATAACCCTTATAAGTAACTCGTGACCGATTGAATAACCCCTGAATAAGTGACCCCGATTACACGGTGTGACCAGCCACACAGAAAAAGCACCAAATAAACTATGTACCACTTTTGTTTCACAATATATGGAGTGTGTTGAATTTTAAGTTTTAATATTTTTTTTTTTTTTTGGTTATAACGTTGGCTATAAATCTGTACATATGGGTAAGAAAATGAAGGGACGAAGTAATAAACACGCAAAATTGACAACGGTTACTATAATTATAATCCTTGGTTAATTGGCCCACATAATAATGGGTTTTCGAATCAACGAAGCATCATTGGATAGTAGGTCAAAAGACTAGCGTATGGCCTGGTCTTATGGAGTAAGGCAATACACACCAGTTAGCATTAATTAGTAAATGCTTGATTCAATATTATTACGGATTAATATTGGGCAGTGAAAAATTCACGAGGAAAACAAGGGAGTGGTTTAATTTGTTGAAGTTAGCACTTTAGCTGGCGCCTGAAATTGGAACATATGCATGTTTGACACTTCTTGCTCTCTTTCTTTCTCATTTTTCACGTTTATCAACACAAAGTGATAAGTCATTACATAATCAACAACCACTAATTTAACTTAGTTGCCTAAGATGCATGAAAATTGAAGAAGGATGAAACTAAGAAAGGAAAAGTTGGTGTTAATCATGCACCCTAAATATATACTTCACGGCCGGTCTTTGACATAAATAGTTTGTCTTTGACAACATTGATGCAATGGCTTTCACGGTTGCACCCGATAATGTTGCTTGTGGTGCAGAGCGCATTAAACCCCATTTGCATGCAGGTCATGCACCTATGTCATAGCTGGTCTTAATATTAATGTCAATTTTTTCCCTTAACTTTTTAGACGTTAGGAAAAAGTACGAGTTTCACCAAGTGAGTCAAACCTTATTAATTTGACATTTATGGTACGTATTTCCTCGTATTCTTAAGTTTGACAACTCATATAGTAGAAGACACTAAAAGAGGGAATAAATTTTTTTTTGAAGTAACCAGGCATATAACTTTGTAGACTGTCCCTTACCACTAAGTATTTCTTACTCAAGTACCCACCTGTCTATTTGGTGTCCAAAACAACATAATGTACTCTATATTATATCAACACTTGAGCTAAAAAGTTTTGGTGAGATTTTCCATTTCAAGTCTTAGTTCTTTGCATCCATCCCACTTGTATATATATTTTTGCTAGTGCCAACTAGTTGTTTCAATCAAATAATAAGCATAATGTAGATTATCAATGCACCAAACAAGAAAGTATGAATCCATGATGTAGATTAATAAAGGTACAACCATCAAGTTGCTTCACAATATATACAAGCGCAAAAAAAGAAAATTAACTAGCTAGGATTTTATTTCTTCTATACTATAATATCATCTCATCATGCCAATATAATATTGTTTTACTCTCTATTATGGAGAATCTGATCCTCTAACATGATTATATAACCTAAAGTATATATATCAGAATGAAGTGATGAGTAGCAATAATCGATTTTTTTTTTTTTACAATCCGTAACAATTAAAGGTGCGACGCTCTATCTACCTGATTAATACGTACTGCTTATTTGAACTAATCTTATCCAATTCAATTTGATCTGAACATATCAAATCTTATTAGAGCTTATTTTAGTTATAAATTGAAATAAAGTAATCCTTGCTTTTCATGCATAGACTTATCATATCTACTTGTATACGAAGTATTTATGTTTTCTATAATAAGTGAAATTAAGCTGAAATGAACAAAACAATGTAAGTCTTAAGAACATGATTACATTTCCCTCAAAAAAAAAAAAAAAAAAAGAACATGATTACATTATTAATACAAAAGAACTTAAATTTAGATGATTTTTACCTTGCCTCATGTCTCTCATGCAATATTCAATTTACATTGTGAGACCATAGGAAATTGAACTTTAAGGTCATTAATATTTTTAAATGTACTAGAATTTTTCCGAATATTACAATAGTACTTCGTATATGTAACAGTGTATTAGATACGGCCGAATATAATTATAGAAGTGATTGAGTAATTAATTACATAAAATTGGCAACATATTGGATTAGATGTAGATTAATCATGCCAACTACTTCAATTTGTGCACCCAATAAAAGAAATTTTATTTCTTTAAAGAAAAGGCCAACTACTTGGGTAAGAAAAGGACAGGAATTTGGTAGAATCATTTCCTCAAATATAATTATATGAAATTTACATGCAAAGAAGCAAAAGATGCATTGAATGTTGTAGGAAAGTGTACATCACGTATCCAAAATTACCTCAAATTTTTCTTAAGTCGTACTTGTTGGTGGACTCCTTAAATCCATCGACTAAACAAACAAACTTGAACCTTATTTTTCATTTTGTCAGATTTTATACCAGCAAACGTGCTACTATGGAGTATGGACCCCTTTATATATATATATTTAAAAAAAATTTAAATAAAAATAAAAGAAATTTTTTTTTGAATTTTTTTTTTTGTAAGTTTGTTATGTGGGTGGTCCATATTCTCAAGGCCTACCCCTAAACTTAAGGGCACGACCCACAATTGAGTTATTTAATACTAATTTTAATTGTTGTTGAGCAATGGTTTACGATAATATATATATAGCTAATTAGCTACTGTACTAATTCAAGGGGCGATGACAGCTTATACTATGCATGCAGTTGTTTATGAGCTTTAAAATTCACGGGGCGACCGTAAAGCAAAATTATGGTAACAGAGGATAAGGGTTTTGAGATAGATAAAGATCCAGTTTATGTGCTCGACTAACTAAAATTGAACTTATTAAGCTTATTAGAGATTACGTGAATGTATATTTCTAGAAAATGAAATTAGTAAAATTGAATTGTTTTTAATTTTTTTTTTTTTTTATACTCGTAATAAGTAGTATGTATGAGCAATATTAAAGGTTATATGTATGCATAAATACAAATTTTAAAATTGTATGAAAATAAATTAAATTAATTAAATTCATTGTTGATAAATAGTACTAGTGGTATACTGGTATTAATGGTTGTGCATGTACAAACACCAAATTCAGAATTCATGACAATTTTACTTGCAAAACGAAATCAATGTATTTAATGCTTATTGAAATGTATTAATATTGGTGATAATTAAATTTTTAAATTGGGCTATTAATGTTTTGTTTTTTCTTTGAAAATTTTCTTTTTTGTTGAACTTAAATTGGCCTCTCTAGAACAACGCTTACTATTACCTGAGTAGCTACGTACTATCATGATCTTCAACTTCAAGCTAACCCTTTCTGGAATTTCAACCTTTTATAACTATAAAAGGAAAAACTTGTTTCTTTGATCATGTTTATACTTTTTTTTTTTTTTTTTTTTTTTTTTTAATTTTTAATTAGAATTGTGATTATCTTTCTCATGATATATTCTTAATTAGTAATAATGAACAAGTAGGAGAATTTATGATTAGGTTAACTACCATTTGTTTGCTAAATTTTCAAATAGATTAACATATATAGAGCATCTAAGAGAAGAGGAACCAAACATGACTTGATCAATTAGTTAACTCTATTTAGTGTAGCAACTTTTATGTGTGGCTGGTCACACCATAACCCCCTAATCGAATATAGAGGTGTTAATTCGGATGTTCGGATAGGGTCTGATGAGGTCGAGTCGAGTTGGGTCAATTTTTAAAGTTGAGCTATCATGTTAAATTTTTATGCCGACGCGAGTCGATATCTGAATCGGATATTTTTCGAGTCGGTTTCGGATCGAATAAGGTCGGGTGTGATTTTAACACCGCTAATCAAATATACCGATGTACGCACGCATTGGAGGACCAAGGTCCGTTACAATGTTACATGGCGCCCAATAAGACAAAAAGATAAAACGATGTTTTCAAAGGTTATAAAAGGAAATAAAGGGTGTTATAGGGTGGTGGTATTTATATATGCTTACTTTGACTCATTCCCTTCTTTTGTTATTTCATTCATTTCTCATAACCCAAATCTCTCTCTGTTTTCCTCTCTCTCTCTCTCTCTCTCTCTCTCTCTCTCTCTCTCTCTCTCTCTTTCTTTCTTGACTTCAAATTTCTGAAAAACAATAAGATTCAAAAAAACACACAACATTGATTACTATACCAAAAGAGTCAAATCAAATATACAAGATGAGCTGAACTTAGAACAACTCATGAAGTAAGCATTTAACACACAAAAGCAAAACTACACGCATTATCATCATTATTATTATTATCGTTCCACATTAGACATAAAATTTGTTGGTATTACTTTACGACTACTACTAATACTAATACATTAGTTGTAGTAGTTGGCCTATTTATATTTATATACTACGTAGTAATTAATATTGAGTATTATTGGATGTGTTATTGTAGGAGGACATCGGCCGCGATGGTGGTGTTGATGGTGTCGATTACGGCGTTGTTGTTGATTCTTCCGTTGTTGTTGCCACCGCTTCCGCCGCCGCCAGTGCTACTCTTATTTGTTCCGGTGTTGCTTTTGCTTCTTCTCTTTGCTTTGGCTTTTACTCCTAATACATTTCCTCCTCATCCTTCTAATTCCTTTGTTTTTTCTAGCTAGCTAATCTTTACTTAAATTTTGAGTTGATTAACCCATGTATATATATATATATATAATTCTTACTTTAGATTTCTGCAGAATTTTGAGAGAAAGACTGTAAGATGAATTCCTTTTAGTATTAGTTTTCAATAGAAAAAATTCCGCTATTCTTTTGTTTATTTTAATGTATATTGTTCAATTCTAGTCATTTTTGTAGGTGTACATGATCATCAATTGTTACTTTGTTAGAATATATATATCGAATCTTTGCAGATTTTATTTATAACGGGTTTATTGCATACAACAAGTTTAGTTTGTTCGTCTGAATCAACTATGGATTATTTTGAAATTACTGTTCACAATTTATAAAATTGTTTTAGGTACTTAGAATAATTTTATGGTGTGCTTTGATTATGATGAAATTGATGATAAATGGTCAAAGTCATCAGTAAGTTCTATTTAACTGCTGTTAGCTTTTTTCATGCAATGCCTTTTGAATTCCAAATCTTGGAAGAAATAATGTCATTCTTGTCATCGATGCATTCAACATTTTACCTACATTGCATGTCTTTGATTTTTGATTGAATCCAAAATTGGCAACTTCATTTCACTTCAGCAATGGTATGTAATCTGTCATACAATGGATGTTTTTTTTCTCTCTTTTTTTGTTTGTTGGACAAAAATTTGATGAAGAAACTATGTACCGAAGCAACGCATATGATGCTCCTTTGCACATTGAACCGTACCCTTTCTCGATGAGCCTTGTGTATCCTACACCCTACTGAAACCTCGATCAACTGGACAAGTAAGGGCCGTGCTGTGCAAAGCTCACGTCGTGCCCAATACAAGAGAAGAATAGCCGTGTTGTGTCAAATTTGTGTTGATCTTTCATAAATGGAGTCTATGCACAACCTGAGCTATGTATTTCCCCATCAACTTTCTTAATATTGCATTTAAAAAAAAAAAAAAAAAAAAGAAGGCCTTAATAATTTTCATATTTCTTTTGTAAAGTGAGTCAACTCTTTATATGGACAAATTTGAAAATGATATATGTACGCATGGCTCACCATTGTATCTCTCATACCGTGTCGGACTTGTTGTAGGTTCATGCAAAAGCCGGTCAAATTTCTTGCAATGTCTGACTGGCCTAGTACCGGCCAAACCCATGCCCAACTCAACTCTTGAATGAGCTTCATGTATGCCCCCCTACGCCCTACCATTATTCCGAAGCAAAGCCTCAAATTTCAAGCTCCCTATTCGAAAGTTTTCTACTTAGGACTCTTTAATCAAAAGTATCGACATAATAATCAAGACACCAAGCAACCCATTCTTGCTCGCTGCTTAGCTTTAAACCACTACCAAGCCATCTGCCAGTATAAGTTGGTCAATTGAGAACGTATAGTTCACATTGTGATATGAGTTTAAAATTATAAACGGAACTAGGATGATTAAGGTTCCAAACTTACGTATTCTTAAATCTACTATGTTATGTACACAATATTTTAACTTACTTTAAGAAAAATAAGTTCAGATAAGGATTGATAAGTTCATATAACATTTTTTTTTTTGAAGAAAGATGAGTTCATATATAGCACTGTCAAAACGATTTGACAGTTCGGTTTCGGTTCGGTTTGAAATCGGGTCGGTTTGAAATCGGTTCAAATGTCTTACGGGTCGGTTTCGGTTCGGTTTAAATAATTATCGGTTCGGTTCGGTTTCGGTTTATTCTTGAACGGTTTAAATTCGGTTCGGGTTATAAACGGTTCGGTTAGTAAACGATTCGGTGCAAACGGGTTGCGGTTTGTTAACGGTTCGGTGTAAACGGTTTTTAACCCGGTTTAAATTCGGTTCGGGTTGTAAACGGTCCGGGTTGTAAACGGTCCGGGTAGTAAACGGTTCGGTGCAAACGGGTTGCGGTTTGTTAACGGTTCGGTGTAAACGGTTTTTAACCCGGTTTAAATTTGGTTCGGGTTGTAAACGGTTCGGTGCAGACGGGTTGCGGTTTGTTAACGGTTCGGTGTAAATGGTTTTAAACCCGGTTTAAATTCGGTTCGGTTTGTAAACGGTGCGGGTTATAAAAATTCCAGGTAGTAAACGGTTCGGTGCAGACGGGTTGCGGTTTGTTAACGGTTCGGTGTAAATGGTTATTATCCCGGTTCAAACAATTTCAGGTTGGAAACGGTTCGGTTGTTTTTTGGTTTAGTTTTATTTTAGTTCGGTTATAACTGGTTCGGTTCGTTCACGGGTTTGGTTCTTCTACGATTTAACATTATTTAGATCGGTTTTATTTCAGATTTACTAAATTACGGTTCGAGTCTGTTTTTGATTTCAAAAAATTTTGTACTACTTTCTAACTTTTTGCTAGTTAACAAGTTTTATATCAAGCCGAGACTTCATCACTTCATATTGAGGCATCATATTATATGCAAATTCTCATTAATTTTATAAATACATATCATGTTATGATTTAAGTTTAGCTATACTGATCTTACTAGTTTATTATGAAGTAGATTATAAAAGTTTAGTGCATTAATGTATTATTGTTTTACTATCAGATTATTATCTGCTTCTGATTTGATCATTTAGTTAATAGTGTCATAATCATGATTTGATGAGTTGTTGTGACATCGAAATTTGCAATTTGGTATTCGATACTTAATTAGTCAACAAGACTGATAATTAAGACTCGTTTATCATTATATATTTGCATAAAGTTATACATGAAGATATTACAGAGTAGTTTGATTTGTATAATGAAAGAAAACATTAATGAAGAAGAAGGTAATGTTGATTCCTTCAATCGATTATACAGATACATAACATATAACCATCTCATATTCTCATAGTTAGATATTATTAGTATAAAGGGATGAGAAACATAAGATTATTATATTTTTGTATATCCTTTACTGGTTTACCCTTAAGGCTTAAGTCACTAATTAGTAATTAGTAATTACTTAATTAGACTAACAAGTTAATCAGAAAGAGTAACTTTTAACTTGAGTCTAGTAGATCAAATACTGAAATGGTATTAGTATATTACCGAGTAGGATAGTCTAGTACGCTGCTAATCAGTTATGCAGCTATGCTAAATTGACAATTGCTCATATAGTCATATTAGTCAATCACTCATGTAGACATAACTCATATCTAATTAAGTAATTTGTATTTATGTACTAATCTACTAGTCAACTATATCATTTATAAGTTTACACGATTACAAGTGTATTGCTTATAGGTACAGCTAAACTGATATAAATATAACCATATAACAAATCCGTAGTACTTCTAACTCTCTAAGATATGACATCATTATTTATTGAACAATTTTCGATTTTTTATTAATCGCAACGCCTAGAAATTACACGCTAACCGATTCACATTTTATAATTTAAAGAACTTAATATTTTAATGTGTGTGTTAAAAAAAATTATAAAAGCTGATATTATGAAGGTGAATATCGTTTTATCGGGATCCGAGAAATGTAATTAGTTTTTTTTTTAAGTCATGTAATTAATTAATTGTATAAAAGTTTGTTTAATGTTATTAAAATAAAATTAAAAATTTTGATTTTTACAAAGTGGAAAATTAATTTCATTTTTTTGGTTGACAATTTCAACAAAATATGGTGGGAAATTTCCCTCCAAAAACCAAAAGGAAAAACACATTTTAGATTTAGAATTTAGATATTTTGATTCTTTAATAATTAAATAAACATGTGGTTCATATATTATGCAAAAGAGAAAAAAAAAAAAAAAAAAAAAAAAAAAAAAAGTGAAACGTGAAACTGTGAAAGACTGAAAGGCAATTAGGTTCTTCATTCATCCTCTTCATTCCACAGCATTCACCGTTCTTCTTCTTCATCCTCAAATCGAAGCGTTGAATCCTCACTCACTCTCAAGTTCTCAACTCTCAAGCTCTGAACTCTTAGCCTTCAATAGCTCAAAGGTAAATTTTAGTTAATTGTTTTTGTTTTCGTTTCGTTTTTTTCGATTTTTTTTTCGATCTCTCCATTCTCGTTTTTTTTTTTCATTCTCCAGTTCTCCATCTTCAAATCTTCCTCTCCTTCAAGCCGTCACTGCTCAAAGGTAATTTTATGTTAATTTTTTTGTTTTCATTTCGGTTTTATGTTGCTGATTCGTTATTTGCAGGATTTGCATGTCTTTATTTTTTGATTTTTACTTCTGATTTGTTCATATAATTTCATATAATTTCTGATTTGTTCATATAATTTCTGATTTTTTGATGTTGTTCATGTAATTTTTAATTTTATTGTTCTTGTTGTTCATTTAATTTCTGATTTTTTAATTTTATTGTTCTTGTTGTTCATTTTTTGTTATATCTATTTGTGAGGTGTTCTGGCCTTACCAGCTTTGGCTATGCTCAGTTCTGATCAGGGTTGTGGTTGTAGTACCATGAGCAACAATTGAGTTGATTTGGTTACCTTATTCATACTCGTGGTTTCTTTTCGTGTTATTAATTGTGCTTGGTTTTTTTCAGGCTGCTGTGTTGTTGTTGGTCTGCCTTTGTGACTGTTTGCTGTTTGTTGAGCATTTAAAATGTATGGCTTTGTCTATAATGCTCTATTAGTCTTCAAATATACTGAATGCTATCCTTTGTTCTATCAGTTGCATTGTTCTCTCATTAGTGTTTCTGTTTATGTGGGTTAATGCTGAATGCTAGCAGGATTTTTTGATTTAAGTTTGGGTTTTGTTTTGTTGCAAAAGTGCAAGTGCATTCAGATAGGAGTTGTCTAATAGTGTTTAGTATATTTTAGGACTGAATTGTAGATGGACTACCTCAGCTTAGAGCATGTAGTACTAGCTAGGGTCTGTCCTGTGCTGCTGCTGTTCTAATGTCTGGCCAGATCTGCTAGATGTACAAGGCTAGATTGTAGGATCTGCTGGGTGTTTTCTGCCCTGTTCAGAGCAGAGTCTTTCTGGCCATGGTTTGTGCTGTCCTAGTTGATGTCTCTGCTGCAGGCTGGGTGCTGGGGTTGGTTGCTGCTGGTTTTCTAGGGTATTGCAGCTGTGGTTTTGCTGTCGTCTTGTGTTAGCTGGGCTGTGTTGTCTGTCTGTTGCTGGGCTAGGTTGCTGGTGTGCTTTGCTTGAAGCAAGCAGGTCCGGAGCTGCTGTGTTAATTTGCCTATTTTTTTTTATTTGCCCTTAATTTGCCTTTTTTTTTCACTTGATTTATACTGTTGTGTTTTTGTTTTTTCAGCAATGGAGCAAGAGTTTATTGGTTTTGATGAGGATTCTACTGTAAAGAATCAAGATTCTACTGTTCAGAATCAAGATTCTACTCAACGTACCACTAGTGGTAGTAAGCGTGGACGAACATCAGATGTTTGGAGGTATTACACCTTTTTTGATAAGATGGTTGGTCTTGCTCCGATAAAATATGCTCGATGCAATGTTTGCGGTAATGAATATAAAACTCCAGGTAATGCTGGTACTTCAACTTGTAAAGCTCATACTAAGACATGCATGAATAAAAATCCACACCATCCTGGAAATCATGAAAGTGGTGTTGAGCTCCTGTTTAATCAAACACGTCATTTACAATTGCTTGCTAGAGCTATAATTTTGCATTCCTATCCTTTAAGTATTGTGGAGCATCATGGCCTTAGGGAAGTTTTTACGAATTTGAACCCCAACGTGAATCATGTGTGTAGAAACACTATTTTGAAACATTGTATTGATGAGCATGATAAGTTTAAGTCTTTGTTGTTGCAATCTTTTTCGGGAATTGAAGGTAGAGTTAGCTTCACTTGTGACTTGTGGACAGCATGTACTAATCGAGGTTATCTTACTTTAACGGCACATTATGTTGATAAAAATTGGTGTCTTAGGTCTAAAATTCTGAATTTTAGATATTGTGGTCCTCCTCATACTGGTGTTGAGGTAGAAAAATTTGTGTTAAAACTTATTGGGGAGTGGAACCTTCAGGGTAAAGCTTTTGCAATGACTGTTGATAATGCTCGATCCATGGATGTTATGGTTAACCTTTTGAAGAAAGATTTAATGTTGACTTCTCCTCTTCCTTGTAATGGTAAATTTTTTCATATTCGATGTTCAGCTCATGTCTTGAACATTATTGTTCAAAGAGGTTTAAAAGAAGTTGATAGTAGTGTTCAAAAATTGCGTGAGGTTTGTAAATATATTGATTCTTCAGATTCTAGACTCACTCAATTTGAGCATGCTCTTCATGAGGTTAACTGTGTGTTTAATGGAAAGTTACGTCTTGATGTTGTGACTCGTTGGAATGCCACATATACGATGATTCGAAAAGCTTTGGAAGCAAAGGAAGCCTTGAAATTGGTTATTGATAGGTTTATAGGTTATGAATTCAAACTTTCGAATGATGAATGGGATACCCTTACTAAAATATGTAATTTCCTAAAGCCATTTCATGAAATCACTGTGTTATTTTCTGGTTCAGAATATCCTACTGCAAATTTGTATTTTGCTAGTGTTTTAAAAATTGAGCACACAATAAGTAAAGCCCATATAGATCCTAAACTTGCACCCATGGCAAAAGTTATGCTTGAAAAGTTTGAGGGCTATTGGGATGAATATAGTTTGATCCTATCAATTGCTATTGTTCTTGATCCTCGTTATAAGCTTGTTCGAGTGATGAAGATGTTAAAAGTGCTTTATGTTGATGAGGCATGTGTTGAAAAGGCGAAGGTGATTAAAGATGCTCTTTTGGAGTTGTATAACTTTTATTCTTCTTTGTCTTCCGGTTTTACATCAAGTACAAATGCTCCACCCTCCATCCCAGCTGTTATCGAAAATTCAAATGATGATGATGAGGAGGATGACACATCAAATCGGCCATCGATGGAGATTGATTCTTATTTGTGTACTCCTCGACAACCAATTTATGAAGGGCAGAAGTACGATGTTCTTAAGTATTGGGAATCTCAAAGTAGTGTGTACCCCATATTAGCTGTTATGGCTAGGGATGTTTTGGCCATTCCTATTACATCGGTAGCCTCAGAGTCTTCTTTTAGCATGGGTGGTCGTATTTTAAACAAGTATAGGAGTGCGCTTTTGCCTAAGAATGTTGAGGCGTTGGTGACCACACAAAATTGGTTACGTGGTTATGATTGTGATATTGAAGAAGACGTCCTTGAAATTGGTAAAGAAGTGATAGATGAAATTTTTGCATCTAATTAAGAAGACATGGATGTTGTATTGTAGTGAACTAGTGATGCTTAATATATATTGTGTTGCTTCATTGCTAAAATGTTTTAATCTCATAGAACAAGTATTAATAGTTTTAGTCACATTACATATTGATATGTTGTTCCTTTTTTTATCTCGAGTTATTGGTTATTATTTATGTCCCGCTAAATATTCATCTTGACCTGCAACCGACTCACTTCGTAAATGATCTGCATCGACCCACACTGACCCACCCAATAACCACTCCTAGTAGTAAGTAGTTTGTAAACGGTTCGATTTATAAGGATTCGGTTCATAAACAGTTCGGTTTATAAATGGTTCGGTTTATAAACGGTCCGGTTTATAAACGGTTCGGTTTGTAAACGGTTCGGTTTGTAAACGGTTCGGTTTATAACGGTTCGGTTTATAACGGTTTTTATGCCAGTTTAAACGGTTTCGGGTTAGAAACGGTTCGGTTTATTTTCGGTTCGGTTTCTTTTCCAGTTCGGTTTAGATTTGGTTCGGTTCTAAAACGGTTTAACATTACTCGGATCGGTTCGGTTTCGGGTTTACTAAAATGCGGTTCGGGTCGGTTTTCGGTTTCAAAAAATCGGTTTTTAATCGGTTCGGTTCTCATTCGGATCAGTTTGAATCGGTTCGGTTTCACCGGTTCGGTTCGGTTTTTGACAGTGCTATTCATATAACATACATTTGGGAAATAAAATTTACTAAAAGTTAATAAAGACTACAACCTAAATTTAATTACAGACACGACATCTAATTAACAACTAAAGTAAAGTCTAATAATATTGAAAAAATTCAAATAAGTAAACCTAAATCTAAATTGTAAACATTCTTCTTATCTTAAACTCATACACATTGGTCCGATCCATCCATATATACCTATCCGAGGCAAGGAAGGAAGGAGTGCGAAACAATCAGTCTAGACACACATGCACAGTTCACAACTCACTTTGAAATACATTACATAAACTAATGAAGCCATACATACATACGACGTAAGAGAGTGTTCAAAATTAAACGACACGCGGCGGCTCAAATTTCCATTATTCCATACAATAAACCAAACGTGTATGTTTTTGATATGATTTATGAGTAGGCTATTAATAATAAAATTGGATTATATCTTCAACTTTAAAAAAACATTGAATAAGTTTCATTCGGTGATACATTGCATCTACTTCAATTTTCTGGTTAACGTGAATTCATGACAGTTTACAATACTTTGGCAGTGAAAAGTTTATATTTTGTAGTTAGTACAATTACCTACTTTTTTCTTTAAAAAAATTATTTCTTTTCTTTGGCTCCCCTTTTCATTCCGGGTCTTCCTCTTGTTTTGTCATCACTAAGCTACTAAAAATTGCTCTACGTGTCGGTCCAAAAATAGTGAAAATAAATCTAAATGTCTCAAAGTAGTCATTTAAAAATTGTATTGTATAAAACCTAATTGCATCGATTTTGGTTCCAAAGTGGTGATTGTTTTGATTAGGTGATCCGTATAAGAAAGTACATCACAGAATCTCAAAGGGCTGAGATTCGAAAACTATTAAATGAAGATGTTAGTTGGAATTCCTTTACCCTCCCTTCTACTTCTAAGTGTCTGACTCGTAAATAGTGGATTAAAAAGGGTTGTGATGATTGAGGTATGGTTAGCTCTACGTAAAAAAATACTTAATTAAATGTAAATAGTCTCATACATATTACATGGGCTCTTCCGATTTCTTGTCCCACACGTTGTGCTATCTTAACTTTACATTAGTCCTTGTTTGGTTGCACTTTAATAATGGGAGAGATACAAATTCATGAAAAATGTGTTTAAGAGTAGTTGTTTGGTTAGCAAAAAGGTAGGAAGTGGAAATTCCTAAGGAATTTAGGATTCCTACAAAACATGAGAATTAATTTCCCACACCCTACCTTGTTCACTCAAACTTCCCACATGTATTTTGGGTTAAATGACATTATTGTCCTCAAAATTTTGGAAAAGTAGTTCAAGTTATAATAATACATGGGTATTACATAAGTTAACCAAACAACATATAGGAAACTAATTCATGGGAAATACAATTTCTTATATGTCAACCAAACACAATTTTAATATTTCCTAGGTAATAAAATTTTCCATGTATTGTAACTTCCTATAGGCATTTAATTCCCATATACAACCAAACGAGGCCTAGAAGGTTTGCAAATTTTCATTGGGTCATTATTTAAACGAACTTTTAACATGAGATTAAATGACTTCTACTTGGGGCAATTACTTAGGGATTATTTTTGTTCCAATGGATTTTCAAATTCACTTTGTATTGCTTTTTTCAAATGAACGTGTCCATTTCTTAAAGTAGTAATGGGCATGGATGACTTGCTCGAATACCATGGTAAAAATCTTCATTGGATTAAACCAAGCTCATGTTAGAATAAGAAACAACAAAAGTGCCCATTAACAATAGAAAATTCAATTGTAAACAGTCATAAAAGATCATTTATATTTAAATTGAGTGTTTTTAAAATATTTTTTAGACAAATTTAGTGATATATTTGGGCTGGGTGTTTAAGTAGGGTAAGATTTTGTGACAAGTCAAACATCCTATAGTTTAAAGCCTTATAAGACGAGATTTGAACCCATCATTAATATAGTGTCGTTATAAGGCCTATTTTTGTAGTGAAATTCTGACACTATAACCACATAGCTCAGTAGAGTTTGATACTCAAACTTATTGATCATAGCCTCATAGGTGATGTAATAGTTGACAATCATTCCTAAAACTCCCTGTGTAAATTAGTTACCTACTAGCTAATTATCTTATTTACTCAGTACTATTTATTCGACGAAGGGTCCGTTATTGACCTAATTGCCCCTAAAACCCAAACACTCCCAAGACCCCGGCCGAGCCATTGATAGCTAACTTTGAACCTTGCAACAGTATTACAGCATTACATTGATCTATGCCAGGAACAACTGTACATTCGTATTAGAAATGCTTGTTGATACCGTAAATTCTAACTAGCAATCAAAGTATCATAGTCAGAAATTGTGAACATAATGATCTAACAGCAATCATGTTGCTTAGAACACAAAACAATTAGGAAACTTGGAAGCATGAATACAATCGACCATTTCTTTTACCTACACAAGTAAAGTACTTGTGCCTTTAATTCACAGTAAAATACTAATTCACAATAAGAGGTTACAAATTAACAAGTTTGATATAGAACTCGAAAGAAGATTATTCCGAAAGATACAGATAATTTACAAAAAATATGTATATTTCCATGAGAATAAATAACTAGCTGACTTATTTAAAATTAAGAGGAAATTGAATAAATATACTGGAAGGTTTATAGAAGCCGAGAAAAACTACTCCATCACTATACAGCTTTATTTCATGGGTAGCAGAATATGTACATATTGAATCAGTCGATGAGGAAAAAAAATGGAAATGAGGTTCCGAAAATTTGGAACTAGGAAAATTATTTATTTGAGTTTGAAGCATCAAAGACACATTATATTTACTTAAGTTATTCATAATTTGGACAAGTTGATCCACAAATTACATGCAGCACTTGTCTGCAGGTCAACAATATACCTTCAGGATCTAAGATTAGATCTCAAGGAAAATAAAACCCCCCCAAAAAATGAGGACAGTTAAGTGTATGAGAGAATTTACAGTGCAATGTATACGGTTCTCCTCACAGTAAGACATTCATGAATAGATCAGGTCCCAAGTCGAGGAAATGAAGACCTTCATCTCGTGACAAAGGAACTCAGCTGAGGCGCAGAGTGTACGTGGCCTTAAAAGGCTCCAAAATCAACCCCTATACATTGAGCAGAAGGAGCAGCTGACTGCTCCCCACCTCTCACTCTTCTTCCAATTCAAATTGTGACGAGTAATCTGGACATCTTCCGGTGAAGAAATGACGTGTTGTAGCAATTCTCTCTATGCAGACTGTAAAGTGGCCTCCTCCTCAGTAGATTTCTGCTCAAACATTGCAGAAGCCTCAGGAGTGTCTTCTTCACTAGGTGGTACCAGTTGCCAAAAGAGTGGCAGATACTTGTCCCAGTCCTTCAGAATAGCAGCACCTTTGGAACTTCCGGTTTTTTCCTGCATTTCAAAAGTTAGGCTAGCAGGTTAATCATATGACAATAAAATCACAAATGGATGACAAATGTTTTCATTTTATAGATTTAAGGCTACAGACGACTAAGCAATTCTTTCCTACAAACATGAATAGCATATGGATGTTACATTGATTCTTTCATGTAATTTGTCAGTGATATATTTTGTCTTGAAGATTGTGGTGTCTTTTGTAAGAATTAAGGCATGATAATGTTTTTAGGTGCTCAAATAACCAACACCATGCACAAAATTGACAAGTATTTTCTAATTTTTGAAATTAGTGGCTGGCTTTGCCCATGATCATGGAGATAGATTGGACTGGAGAGAGGATTTAGATACGCAATTTGAGTAGCTAGTACTCCAATTTTAAAGCAATGGTTAAAAGAGTGAGAAGGAATTGGGAAGGGTATGTGGCTTAAAGTTCTTATTCAGTAATCCTTCATGGTTGTGTCAGTTTAACAAGTACACCGTACCATTTTCTCAATTTTTTTTTGTCATTTCTGAGTTCTGTGTCAATTCTACTAGTACCATCTTTCAATGTAGAGTGCCATTTTTAAATGCAGCATTTTACAAAATTTGAATGTTTTATTTTTTATTTTTATTGTAACGCTTTGCATCATTTATATAAATGTCAGTGTCCTATTTCAAGTACAAGGGTATCAGGTTAAAGATGAATTTGTCCATTGATGAGCGACATTTATATGACATTGTGTGTCATTTTATGAGTGTTAGTACCAGTTTCACAAGTCATTTTTCCATTGGAAGGGTTTGTTCACTTCTAAGTCATTTATAGAAGAAAACTCGAAACTCTTCATAAGACAATAGAAGGCACGTTGTTTCTGCATAGTAATTTTGCTGTTTGTATAGAATACTTACAACATGAGCTTCAATTAGGCTCTTGAGTTGCATCTGCCCAACAGGAGCTGTCACCCTCTGAATTTTCACGATTTCCTTGTTTACCTGATTCAAATACACGCAGTAATTAGTACACTATTTCATCATATTATGACTTTGATAGAGAATAACAAGCACATTGGAGTCAAACATGGTGCTAATCTAAGATAATATGCCATCCTTGAGTTTCTTTACTGTCTTGCCCCAATAATTTACACCTAGAAGAGCAGAAGGTTCAACAAAAAGAATAGTCTTGCATAGCCAAGAACTGGGCTATGTCTACACATGCAGCATTTCTCTTGCAATTAGCTATCATCCCTAACAATGAGCACAAGGAAAACATATTCAGAAATGAAATCCGACCTTTGGAATGAGAGTATCATCTTCATCAAGTATGTATGCCAGACCTCCAGTCATGCCAGCAGCAACATTTCTACCAACTCTGTTGAAGGGAAAGAGAAAGATGAGAATATTTTCTTCTTTTCTTTACAAGTGCAAGATATTTAATATTAGTAGATAAGACTACACTCACTTTCCAAGTATGACAACACAACCACCAGTCATATATTCACAACAGTGATCACCAGTACCCTCAACAACCGCCTCGGCAAGTGAATTTCTTACAGCAAATCGTTCCCCTGCTTTACCTCTTACAAAAATTTGACCTCCTGTTGCTCCATATAAACAGGTGTTCCCAACAATTGTAGCTTCTTCAGGGCAAAATCCAGGATTTTCTGCAGGAGTAACAATCAACTCACCTCCAGCCATACCCTGTGAATATTTAATTCAAAACAATTGTAAATATAGTGATAGGAAACTAAAAAAGATAAACCTGAAATTTGGTGAAAGTTATGGATTTTTTATTATAATAAATTAACAAGTCTCTCATTAAGCAACAGAAGAAAATTTTACTCCACAGCTGATCACTAATTCAGAAATTATCCACCAGAATGCAAACCAAACGAACTTACAGAGGAGAGGGAAAATGGATTGAAAGCCAAACTGTGTTCATTTAATTGCATACTAATCAAAACCCAAACATGAATTCAGGTATTGATTCATATTGCTAGTACAGAGAGCATCAATGTTTTAATTAAGGTTGATGAGGAATGGTCATGAAATGTTGCAAAATCTCCTACTATACCAAAGACTTAAAGTTCAAGAATGACAGATGGCTTATATTATTTGCATATCATTATCATACGGTTCATACCTTTCCTACATAGTCATTAGCTTCTCCAACAAGGCGAATATTCATTCCAGGTGTCAGAAAGACTGCAAAAGATTGGCCTGCACTCCCTTCAAAACTGCAGACATGAATGAGGTTTATTGTTCTATTAGTCCAAACTTTCCATACAAGTAAAGAGTTGACGAATGAGATGCAGCTCTTGAGATGAATAATTTAAAACATCAAATAGACATATTACGTTATATTCAGCTGCCCAGCAAAACCAGTGTCACCATACTTCTTGGCAATAACACCTGCTACGCGGCCACATACAGCTCGGTCCACATTGAATATCTTAACAGTTTTGTTAACAATCTTTTCGTTCTCAATAGCATCTATAATCTGCAGGAGTAGTGAGAGAGAACTTAGAGATTTAATTTAAATATCAATACCAATAGAACCTTCTGGACTTGGATGTATCCATATTTAAAAATACAATTGCAGAGCGCTTATTGTAACAGACTTGAAGATAGTTAATGAACATTAAAAAAAAGATACGATTATGTTTTTTTAATAAAAATAAAAATTAAAAATTAAAAAAAAAAAAAAGATTATCTTATGTTACTTGATCCTTTAGTCGTACTTACGTATTTGTCACAGTTACTATTCTCGCAATGCATTTAACACACTATTACAATAACACTTAATCCTGTAACTGCTTTTCCATAATATATTCTCCATGTTCACTAACAATAAATGAGTAGGCAATTAGGCATTAACCAAAAGTATGTTAATATAGCAGGAATAGTGATAGACCGAGGGAGTGTTACTTTTACACATTGCTACCGGTCAACTCTGGAATCTATAGTAAAAGACAAAATTGAATACAAAGACTTAGCAATTTGCATGCTTTTAAGCCATTCTTAATAGCAACTACCTGGTGGGTTAGCTACATAACTCTTTGCCATAAAAGTATCCGTTCTTGGTCATAAAATGTAGCAACAATAGCTACAAAACTTTCTAGCCATAGGAGTAGCATTTCTAGCAACACATTATCATTTGCAATCCTAACCTTATGGAATCAGAAATTTTAAACGAAACAGCAGCACCAACATAAAAACACAATGCATAAAAGTATAGAAAAAAATGACCAAGTAAACAAATCAAAACCAGACTAGAAAAGCCTTCACGACCATGGTATTAAATCTCAGCCACATCACCGCATCACGAATTCACGATCCATTGTAAGGAATTTTGAGCCTACCATGACCAAAATATTAGGCCACAACAACTGCATTGCTCGTGATAGTGGTTCCGCAGCCATTACCGCAATCGCAGCAGCATCCAAGATTCAAAATCATGTTCATGGCCCATTTGATAAGTGGTAATGGGATTGATTAATGTGCAAGGAACATCTTGTGTGAATGCCTAAGGTAATGCTAATCAACCCCAAAATCTCTGTTTTTCAACACAAAATTTCTCTACCATTCATTTTCACTTGAGAGAGTATTCGGTGATGGAAATTTATGAAGAAAAACACAAGTTTGTGGATTGGGTAGCATTACCGTGGACATTAGGATTAAACTTGTAATATTTAACTTAAGTTTATTCCCAATACAGCCATATATACCACCTACCAAAGAGACCATCAATGCCACAACAAATTTTGCTTTTCTTATTGAGGTAAGAAATAATTTATGATTCCTAAATTTACCTCAGGATCTGAAAGTATTTGATCATCCAGCACCGGTCCATTGGTATGAACTTCTTGTTTCCTGATGGCAGTGCTGCTCATCCTTGGTAAACCAACACTCTGGAAATAGATTTTGTGGGGGGGGGATTCCCCACCAGTTAGAAGAGAATTACGTGAAGTGATGAAGAAACAATCATATAATTATACATATGATAAGTTTGAACTGAACATACAGAAAGTACGTAGTTGAGATCAAGATGTTGAGTTTTCATCAATGAGATGTCTCTTGGTTTTAGAATATCTGTTCTCCCAATCACATCATCCAACTTCTCAAAGCCCAACTGCGCCAAAATCCCTCTTACCTGGCAACCATTAAAATAGGTCACTGCATAAAGACTACATTCATGATATTGTAAATGTATAACCCAACGTCCAGCTACTACTAAACCACAACCACATTATGTCCCAGTACCCCCATAAACTGATTGTTTGTAGAAGTCTCAGAATCTAAGTAAACAGTTAATTACCTCCTCAGCAACATATAAAAAGTAGTTCACCAGATCACCGGGCACACCAGGAAATCGGGCACGTAATTCTTCCCTCTGTTATTAATTTATACGAGAATGAAAGTATAAGAAAGACAACCCCAGGAGAGAAGAAAAGTAATAAAGTGTAATAGCAAAACAGTATACCTGGCTAGCAACACCAACAGGGCAGTTGTTCGTGTGGCAAATGCGAGCCATAACACAGCCAGTAGCTATCATTGCCAAAGATCCAAAACCATACTCATCAGCACCCATTGCTGCAGCCATCATGACATCAACCCCACTTTTTAACCCACCATCAACTCTCAAAATGACCCTTTCTCTAAGTCCATTTGCAATAAGGGTCTGTACAATAATTTAGTCCGTAATGAAATGAGAAATTAGATAACCAAAAAGAAACATTTTGAGACCTTCCTATGCTACACAAACCTGGTTGGTTTCTGTAAGTCCAAGTTCCCAAGGACCACCAGCATGCTTAATAGAACTTATTGGGCTAGCTCCAGTTCCACCATCATGTCCTGATACCTGCAAATCAAGCTGTGAATTGACTCCAGTCCTAAATTGAAAGTTTGGAACACAAAAGGATATGTCGTCCCAATACAGGACAGAATATACAGTTGGTTCATTTCTCATGTCAAGCCACATTGATTCCCGCAGTCTTGCCATATAGTGAGAGATCTACCTCATTGGTAGCTTCCCAAATCACCAAATCTAATTAAATCTAAATGAACTATCTAGGTTTTCATTGGGTTTCCAATATCACTAAAATTAATAAATTTGTGCTTCAAAGCTCACAAAATTCCACAAGTAATAAGTATAGCTCACTCTCAAGAAGAACACTTGCAGTTAAAAACCCACTACTTCCAGATCAGAAAATATTATGATGCTATGACAAAAAAAAAAAAAAAAAAAAGGGACTGCTCTGAGCTAAGAAAAAAAAAAAAGATTTAAGCTGACTGTTTCCAATGCTGACATGCAATCATGAAACTAACATCAATATATCAAGAGAAGAAGGCCCACATTAATAACCATCACTGTCAGTTCAATAAAATCCTAACTAAAAGGAAATTGTTCTGACATGAATATGTAAGGTACTAGGGTGACATTATGTTTGTGCAAAAGTATGCCCTACTGCAAATAAAAAAAATTAACAATTTACTAGTGACTACTAATTTGACAAATGTGACTTATACAAGTACTTCATTTACAAATTGACCATCTAGCCATGACTAAATTGTATAATTTGTTTTTATTTCCATCTGTTATTTTCAATGTGTTTCTGTTTATTCAGATGTTAGTGTAAGCCATTTTAGAACACTCTAGCAGTGATACAGAGGAATTCATACCTCAATATAACATATGGAAAGGACATTTATACCTGAATGATGTCCGCATTACCCTTTGCAACACCAGAGGCAACAGTGCCAATACCAGCTTCTGCTACTAGTTTTACTGATACCTTGGCTTTTGGGTTAATCTGATAAATTTTCATAATGAGTGAAAGCTGTAATTACTTGTAAATGGATCTCTATGACATCGATAAATAGGATTTGTACCTGATGAAGGTCATAAATTAACTGTGCAAGATCTTCAATAGAATAAATGTCATGATGCGGTGGTGGAGAAATAAGAGGAACCCCAGGTTTCGAGTTTCTCAATCGGGCAATATATGCACTAACTTTTTTTCCAGGCAATTGGCCTCCTTCACCAGGCTTAGCACCCTGTGCAATTTTGATTTCCAATTGATCGGCATTAACCAAAAATGTTGGAGTGACACCAAAACGTCCAGATGCAACCTGAAGAAAAAAAAAAAAGCTTGTAAGATTCAAGAATTGCAGGTCAACCGTTCAACGGAAATAAAGCAAGATTTTAGACAAGAATTTATGCATGGCACTAAAAAGGTGAGACTCTATAGGTGCTCATCTGAGACAATAAGAAGAATCTTTGTAGTTATGAAAGTATAAAAAAAAAAACAAGCTGATTATATTAAGTCACCTGCTTAATGGCACTAGTTGCTGTGTCTCCATTTTGAAGACCTTTTAGATGAGGCAGAGTAGGGGAATACCCATCAACCACATCGGTCAGGGGACGCCATCTAATTGGATCCTGACAAAAAGGAACACCGCCAATCACTAGGGCGCATATATTGTGAAAGACTGGAACATAAAAAAGAAGCACAAAGATTGTTAGCCATGAAAAGTTTTTATAGAAGAGAGTGAATACCTCACCCCCTTCTCCTGAGTTGGATTTTCCACCCAGCCTATTCATTGCAATGGCAATTGCTTCATGAGTCTCCCTAGAGATAGCTCCAAGGGACATTCCACCAGTACAAAAGCGTTCGACAATAGATGTAGCAGGTTCTACTCTACCCACAGGAATTGGCGCCCGGTCACTTTTGAACTCCAGAAGATCACGAAGAACCTGAAAACAATCTACAACACTCAAACCCAGATTCACCAGTTCTTCCTTCGATATGATTTTTATACTCTCTTGAGGCGGTATGTGCACAAGAGTGTTATAGTCATTTTATTGTGATATGGTCCATACGATTACGGAGTATTCTTCCCATCCCAGAAAATATATACAAGTTTAATTGATAATTACTGTATTAAAAAAAATATACAAGTATAAAAAAAAAATTAATATTATAAAACTTTATAATTTCAAGAATTAAGAAACTTAAAATTAATACGAGTACATACTTGTATATAACAATATATTTATATACTAAGGTGTTTTACCAATCAAAGATTGGTGGATTCGGTGGGGAACTCACCTTAAGGTCACAAGTTCAAGTCCCACCAATTATATTTGCTTGAGAGTAGGGAGATTCCCCTTACTTCCCCCTTCTACTCTAAAGCATTGAGTTGTGAAATTGGGGTGGCTTGCTTAGTTTTTGGTGTTAGTGTGTTACACTTGAGGTACACAAAGAAATGTCAGCTTGCTTAAGAATTTTTTTTATTTTTTTTATTTTTTTTATTTTTTACAAAAAGAAAAGGAACTTCATTAATAAAATATAGTCAAACGACACTTACATATAATTAAAAAAAAAAAAAAAAAAAAAAAACAAGAATTCCAGCACAAATACATAAACCTTAAAACTAAATGTATCGCAGATTCGATCAACAATCGCCTTAATAAAAAACTTCATCTAAAGCAATACAATTTGTGAGTTAGCATTGATTCGGCTTGAAATCCACTGATGCGAAGTCATTTGAGTAAAAAATACTCGTGTGTTCTTCTGGATTCTTATGAAGATTATGAAACCCTAAATCTTTAATTCTCGCCATAGAAAAAGAAAATATCATCATTTCAATGATGAAATCTATTTATTAAAACAAAAAAAAAAAAAAAAAAAAAAGTACCTAGTAATTAAGGCTAGGAAAACCCTACCAAGAGAGATGTCAGATTAGTCTTCATAATAGGTGTTGTTTAATGATGGGAAATTAGTCCCACATTGGGAGAATAGAAGTTGGTTATATAGTTGGAAATTATCTTTTCAGTACTTAAGTCTTTAGCAATATTTACAGACACGTTAAAATTTGTAACAAGACACAGAATAGCATATCCCTGGGGAGCTGAATGGAGTTCACGAAATACAGAATCAAGGATAGTGAGAAACTCTAATCTAAAACGTGATTCAGCTCTCTACTTGGAAACTGATTAGAAATGGTAACAGCCTCCTAAAATTTGTAAAAGGCTATGTCAAGAGATCTTGGGACTTTTGAAATAGTTGGCCTCCACAAGAATACAACTATCATTAATCTTTATAACAACAAACTTGGATACAAGATGTCAAAATCTTTCAATTCTCAAGTACAACAGTAATACGACATGCCACACTTAGTGAGTAGTATAAACACAAGGAAAAAAAAAAACACACACACACACACACTATCCCAAGCCTGTTGACGACACTCGCCTGATCGGGCAAAGCCCACTCAATTGGGCAAATAAACGAACAAAACTTTCATCTTTATTTGCGGCCGGTCAAGTTAAGCCCACTCGATCGGGCCATCAACCCTATAGAAAATAAGTTTGCATTCGTGCCCGACCGTGCTAACTTATCTCGATCGGTCCCGAGGTCAAAGTCCTTGACTCACATTAAAATTTGTTATGCTCCAATTATTAAACTTATACACTTACTTCAAGCTAAACTTTTCCTATTTAACCACTATTAGACTTTTTTTTCCAACATCAAGTTAAATAGAATAAAGTAAGCTAATTTCCTCTATTCAACCAATGTGAGACTTTCTTCCCAACAATAAGCTAAATAGAATTGAATTCGATTCTACCAATGTGGGACTTCCATCCCAACATCC